>NW_021604596.1:6771199-6783456 GCF_004785775.1 Grammomys surdaster
TATCTATCTATCTATCTATCTATCTATCTATCTATCTATCTATCTATCTATCCATCATCTGTAGCTGTCTTCAGACTCAGCAGAATTCAGCATCAGATCTCATTACAGATGATTGTGACCACCATCTGGTTGCTGGGTATTGAACCCAGGAAGAACAATTAGTACTCTTAACTGCTGAAACATATCTCTTGCCTAAGACTCAACAATTTAAATTTAAGTGTACACATTAGACTCAGATTCCACAATAATCCAAGAATGGTGGCCCTTTGTACAATATGATATTTTCCTTAATGAGAATTAAAACACAGTAAGAAAGAAGTAGTTCTCAGAAGAGAACATCAATATTGGGCATTTAGTATTAGTTAATTTCAGAAGTAATAATATGCCAAAATAAACAGAAGAAAGAAACTCTGACTCTTTGCAATATTCCAGAATGAGGAACAGAATTAAAAATTATATTTTATAGAAATACATGCATATATAGATGTTCCCAAAAGATATTAACATTTTCTAATTTTTCTATCAATTAGTCTGCAATGTTCTACTTTCTGGCACATGCTTGTTAAATAATTATGCATGCTTGCTTGCATGCTTAATTATCAAGACAGATTTTTTTTTAAAGGTTCATCTTTGGCTCATTCTTCCCACAGAAAGCAAAGGCTTAAATTGCTTTTGTTCAAAGAAAATAGTTTCATTAGAGTTGTTTCCACCTCAATGAAAACTAACTGATGTCTTTCAAAGGAACATAATAGGAATCTTATAATTGAAAGAGTCATCACATTTTTCCTGTGATGACACAAATCGCTCCTGTAAAGTTTTAATATTTGTAAAATTTAGAGAAGATGACTCCACTTTGAAAGTAAAACTGTAGATTCAGTACTATCGTAAGCAAAACTTATCACTTAAGCCAGGCAATGATTGACAGTACAAACTGTCACATATAAATCAAACTTATTTCAAAATAGGAGTAAGATCAGCAATGCATGTTTCAAAATGAACAAAGTTTTCACTTATAAAATTCTTCCCTGTTGCACTTCAAAAAGGAAAAGTAGCACCCAAGCTTCAAATAAGGGGTGTTCCAAATGACAAATCTCACACAAGGCTACAACTCATCCTACTTAAATGTTATAAGAAAATGAATGCATTAATTAATGGCATGCCTCCATTTCAATATCAGCTAAAGAAAACTGTACCTTTTTTATGTGTGTAGCCTTGTCATTTCATGGTATTTTACATTTCAGAAATATAGTAGCTAAGTATCATTATGGTTACGCAGAATGCAATAAAACGTATGGAATAATTTCACTCTGTGTTGGCTTACAAGGTACAATAGTAAATATTTCTTATTAAAACAACCTCAGAATAATAATCATGCTGTATTTTGTTCAACAGAATTTAAAGGTAGGTAATGCCTCCATGAAGGTAACGCCCTAAATGTGTGTATTTCTGTGAAAAAACAATCCCATTGACAGTCAATACTCGTTATTTAATGTAAACTCTCCACTTAGGACCATTCATATTTATAAAGCATTGCAGAATTAAAAGAGAGATGCCTTAATGTCCTGTGCCACGGTTGGTCTCACTGACATCTCAGATTTGAATTACACATGAGCACTAGTGACAGTGAATCAGTATTGCTGCCGTAGTAACTACAGCCCACACTCTCTTCAGACTCCCTGAGCCTCTCTCATATCCTTTTCTTCTTGGTGGTGCTCTAAGATCCCTTCAGCAGACTGCCATCTATTTGCTCACTGGACTCCTTCTTGACAGGGGCAGTTTCTCAGACTTTTCTTGATTCTGCTGATCTGAGTATGTATTTATTAATTAATTAATTAATTAATTTAGTTAGTTAGTTAGTTTTTTACATTCCAGATTTCATTCCCCACCCCGTCCACCCTCTGACTGTTCCACATACCATATCTCCAACCCACCCCCCCTGTCTCCACGAGAATGTCCCCACCTTCTACCCCCAAACCAATTGACCTCTGAATTCCCTGGGGCCTACATTTTCCCCTGCTGTACATGTGTTGCTGGCTTCATATCAGCTGGTGTATGCTGCCATTTTGGTGGTCCAGTTTTTGAGAGATCTCGGGAATCCAGATTTGTTGAGACTGCTGGTCCTCTTACAGGGTCGCTTCTTCCTCCTCAGCTTCTTTCAGTCTTTCCCTAATTCAACCACGGGGTTATGCAGCTTCTATTCATTGGTTGGATGCAAATGTCTGCAACTGACTTGTTGGTCTTCCAGAGGACAGTCATGATAGGTCCCTTTTTGTGAGTGCTTTATAGCCTCAGTCATAATGTCAGGCCTTTGAACCTCCCCTCGAGCTGGATCCCACTTTGGGCCAGTCACTGGACCTTCCTTTCCTCAGGCTCCTCTCCATTTCTGTCCCTGTAGTTCTTTCAAATAGGAACAATTATAGGTCAGAGTTTTGACTATGGAATGGCACCCCCTCCCTCATTTGATGCCCCATTTTCCTGCTGGAGGTGGAAACATCCTTTGCACTTTGGTGTCATTTTCATGACTGACCAACTAAATACAAAGAAGGCCAAAAAAGAATCATAGAATTTAACTACATCATATAAATATCATGGAGTTTAAGCATGATTTTATTTGAAATTGTATAGAATGCAAGTTTGAGATTTTCAGACTTCTCTGCCATGAAGAATAAGGATCTAGTTCCCTCAGCCAGGAAAACGGGAATAACCTAAATTCAGGAAGACAAATATTTTAAATAATCTCCTCCTGAATAGTGAGTTGTTAATCATTAATTTATTGACTTATTCATATTGAAATGTGGATATTTATTTTATACTTTTTATTAAATTTAATACAACATTATTTGTTATAGCATTCAAATTCTTCCTGTTTTGGTCATTGTGGTCTCTTCCTTCTGGCTCCTATATCCCTTTGACGTATCAACCATTATTATTTTCTTGTTCTCTCATGCTTCCTTACTTCCTGATCCTATGAAGTAGTACAAGTTATTTTCATGTCTTGTGATCTATTGGTTCTGACAGGCTTTTTATCTTGTTATGTTGCTTTTACACCACTTTGTTATTCTAAACATATATTCTCATTGAAAGTTTTCTTTTTTATTTGTTGTAGCATTTTCTGGGTAAATCAAGAACTAAGGGAAGCAGTAATTGGATACATCTGAGTACTGTGGATTTAAATAGAGATTTTATGAGCATTATATAAGCAGACCATGAAATTAGCTATTACTCCACCACAACAAAATATATAAACTGGAAATCTTGCAATTAAGCATTTATCTTTGAATTAGTTATTCTCTCTATAAAAGTAACTCACTGAATGTTCTGGAAGTCATAGCAGTCACAGCTGGGACATCACTCCTTATGTGTTAGAGCAATTCTTTGGATCTATTTCTTTACCTTTGAAATCAATACAAATAAAATTTTGTAGTGCCTCAAGAAACTGCTCTGGGAAATTGGAAACAGCCTAATCATTCACTCACCTCTTCTACCAAATGCTCATTTAAAACCGTTCTTCAATTTGCCCAATGTACACAACCTCTTCCTGTGTTTCCTGGCAGCAGAAATAACATTGCCTCATTTTCTCTGACAATCTTCTATTTGTTGTTTATGAAAAATTTATGCACATTACATAATTTGATAGTATAGGATAAATATATTTCTGAAACAGCTTAGATAACATTCTAGGAGCAGGAACAACGTTCTTTATATACTTGAGAAGGTCATAAGTTTTAACAAGCAAAAGAACTTTATTGTGCCTTACTAAAAGATTAGCATTCATTTTGTAGGTATTCCTCTTCTAATTTCATACATGAATGCATGGAATGATGTATTATTTCTAAAAATCTGTCTTTCCTATGCCTTTTATGTATGAATAGTGAAAGTCAAGTTTTCTGAGACAGAGTAGGTAGTACCTAGTGTCAAGTCACAGAATAAATATAATCTTGACCCTACTCCAAGGATAAAAACCAATTATTTGAATTCACTCAATTAACCTCACCCTCAGTTGCTCATCTGAATAACAAAGATAATTTCAATGTTAAGCATGTGTAAATAAGATGTCAGTGAGATAACTTGGTCCACACTCTAAGGCTCTTCTTGCTTTTTCTTTAATCAGATAAACAACGGAGGAACTCCACTAACAATAGACATAAACTTGCTAGATCAATTTACATTAATTTATTTATTAACTATGTGTATTCATGTGTGTTTATTCATGCATGATAGTGTGTGTGTATGTAGGCCAATGATAACTTGTGAGAGTTGTTCTTTCATGTTCGTTCTGGAGTTGAACACAGATCTTCAGGCTTGGTGGTAAAAGCCTTTAGTCCTGGAGTCATTTGCCAGCACATTTTAGGAGGAATTTAATATAAGTCACATTTATTTACTTCTTGCTGATCTCTTTTGTCCATAATGACAGGACTCCTAAATAATACTTCTCTCTTTACTTCCTAAAACATTTTCAAAATTATCACCAGATTCCTCACATAATAGTTCTTCTTCAGGTATATAAATAACTCCTTAATTCTCCAATTTAGATATTTGCAGTTTCCCTCCAATAAATGCTACCTATTATTCTTTCAATAGTAGTAACTTTTCTGTAAATCAGTTAAACTAGTCCATATCATACCACATCATAACACGTGGCTAGTTACCTCTTCTCCAACTTCATGTGACAGTCTTCCTCAGAGTTCAGGGTGAATTTCTCTCATGCCTGACTCTATCCAAGAGTTCCTTTCTCCCTATCAGAACTCCTACATCCTACGTCCTGCCTCAACTCACTGGGCAATCAGCTTTTTATTGATAATTTATGTTTCTATACAGTACATAAGGGATTCTCTCTATAATTTCCAATTTTAGTACAATGAAAGGATCTTTTTCTTTCAATAAGAAACTATAAACAATAACAACAATGAAAACTATCAGGTAAGATTACATTCATAATATCCAATTCATATGTATTTGGCAACCTTGGAGAAAGTACTGTGCTACTTATCCTATTTTGATGAGTTCAGATTCTGTACCTAACCCAGTTTCTATCACAACTTGCATTATCGACCTAAAACCATCTTCTTAAACCTTAAACTATTTTCTTCAATCTGAAACAACTGAAGCTTAATTGTAAGACTATAACTATATGGTCTTCAAGCTCATCAGAGACTAGAGAAGGAATAAATATGACCTGAGTATGTGGGAAGTATAGGCAAGCAGCTTACATAGTTATAAAAATGACAGAAATCTATTTAGCTGAGAACCCCCCCCCCCAAATTTCTCTGAGCTGTTGGAGCATCATCTTTGCACTTCTGGCCCACAATGTCTGGCCGGCTTTTCTGAGAAGCATGAAATATGAAGGACTGCCTACCCTGTCTTGGCAAAGCTCAGCAGTTGACTTCTCTATGTTTCATTTGTACAGTTTGGATAACATGCTGTCAGCAGTTGAGGCATGGGCAGTTTCTTTCGCAGTGGCTAGTTTGCCACATTTGAAGCAACTCGATATGAAAGTTCATCATCCACTTTGAAGTAGAATGGGGATGCTGCCAGGAGCAATCCTGTCTCATTGTCATAAATGCCTTTTGTCAATAAAATTCCCTACAATGCCGTTTTATATGGATATCTAAGGTTTTTGAAGACTATCTATCTATCTATCTATCTATCTATCTATCTATCTATCTATCTAACTAACCTATATCTGAATAGTTAAACATTGCTTGTTTCTAGCTATGTATTATCTATGTTCGATCTTAAAAACATACTTCTGTAATGACTACACTAGTATTTAAAGTGACCATGAGTTTGATTGACTATTAACTTGTGTTTTTTAATTATCTTAAACAGTTTATACTAGCAGCTTTCCAAACGACTATAATTTAAGATATTTTAAAAAGTTACATAGGTACAATGCCTTAATAATAGTTGATACACAGTATGTTGTAACAAATATAATCTTAATTTTATATCAATATACAAATATCTATATCAAGATATGATTTTTGGCTAGTAGTCATTCTATAGTTTAAAAGTAGATTCAATAACCTTCCCTTCATTCCTATTTTTCCTATATTATTCCTATATCTCTCCTTTTTATTTTCATACCTTCTCCCCCTTTCTCCCCTAACACTAGATAGAAGAAAAAAAGGATAAAGGAAAGAAAAGAAAATGAAAAAACATCCATGAATCTAACCTCACTCATTTTGTTTTCTCTCTTTATAACACCATAACAACTTGTAACTGCACCTCTTAAAGGATGATAAATATCCATCACCCATTGAACAACCAAAACCACCCACTTTACCTCTTAGGAATGGGATGGGAACAACAGTCTCTTAAAATTTCTTCCTGCTGATTTAAGGTATTGTTTTTCTTTTGAGCCCCTCCCCCCCCCAACTGGGATACTGGAAAGTTTTAAGAAAGTTAACTGAACTGTTTGCTCTCCAGTCTCTGCATGCTGAGAAAGTTCAGGGCCTGACTGCTGGACGATCTAGGTAGCCATTGTGAAATTGTTCCAAATAGAGATTTTTGAGGAAAGGCCATTGAGGCAGTCTTAGGTAGGATCAAGCCAAAATAAATATGTCTCAGCAACTCAACAGTCTTGAGGATGAATTTTCTCAGGGGTACATTGACATCATTGCTGTTGTCAGCATATAACTCTCAAAGGTAAAGACTGTTCTGCAATGAAAAATGGAATGTCCAGTTTGCACAATTCAGTTAAGGATAATTCTCTGCTATCTGATTGAGCAGGTAAGGCGTTTGTCTTTCTTTATAAATTAGTTAAGATTGTATAAGCAAATTGTAATATAAGTTTCTATCTATATCATTTGAAAGGATGTCAAGAAGAACAAAACAGGTAACTTATTGTTGATTCCTCTACATGAGAACATCTCTGAGATTGGCTGAAACATGAAAATTTCTCTACCCAGGACTTTAGCTGTGCATAGTCTTTAGATCTTGTTGGCTAAAATATCCTCTTGATTTTTCTCCTGTCTGTAGTCTGGATTTTCAGGAGTTTCCACCTGTCAACTCGGATTTTTATTAATTTTGAAAGATTACATAGTTTTGCTTCTCCTATTGAAATAAAACCATACTCTCTCCTCCAATGTAACCTATCTCCTGCCTTACATTCTGAGGTTACCACATATTTATATGAATCCAATTCAGCAGTCTTTTTAAAAGTCCAGTGATTTTCAGCAGCTGTGGTACCTGTCTCATTGGCATTTAAAATTTTTAAATAGATAAAACTCTAAACTATCTTTGGGAGAGGCCATATTCCCCTTTTGTTCTATCAGCATTTCCTTTAGAGTCTTGTATGATTGCTCTACAATTGCTACACCTTAGGATTGAAAGATCTGTTTGTACCATGTTCGCTGCTACCATCTCTAAACTATTGTTGCATTATAATGGATACATATGTGGAAGCATTATCAGCTTCAGCGTGTAAAGGCATCTCCAAGAAAACAATCATCTCTAATATATTTGTCACCTCAGAATCACTCTTTTCAAGACATAAGGCAGAAGCCCCTTGGAATTCTGAATTTGTATCAATACTGTGATGTATCAACACATGTACATAATTTAATTCTCCAAACTTCATAAAATGAAACATGTAATCTCTTGTGTGACATTGCTCTAAGGTAGCATCATTAAGTAGAATTCTTAACTCAGAATGTTGTATCTCTTTGGACTGCCATTCTAATTCCTCAACCCTCTAGATTTTTCTCATCTGGAACTACCTTTTCTGCTGTTGGTGAAAGTTCCAGATTGGATTCTTTTGAAGATTCATTACTCTGATTTAAAGCATTCTCTAACCACTGTTCTATGGCTTTCTATCTAGCATTCCATCTCAATCCTTTCTTTCTATAAGTCTGATTTATTTTGATCTCTCTGCTGGCTTTGCTGCAAGGCAGCAGTGTTTCTTTAAAAGGTTGCTCCTGTGAAATGAACGTGGCTTTGGTTTCTGGTATCTAGCTAAAAATCTACTCTATTTCTAGGGAGTACTTGTTTGTGCCTTTCATCCAGAATTTTCCAGACTCTCAGCCTTGTTCTTTCTAAGTTTGGATTCTGTGTCCAATGGTGGATACCATTTGTAGCCCATGGGCTTGTCCACTTCTTCTCTTTATTCCCCTAAAATAATGACTTCTTATATAAGAATACATTCCTAAGTTAATAGTGTTCATTCATTTCCCCTAGTCCATAATTCAATATCCTGTTTAAACCAGTCTAATTTGTGCCACTTGACTATTTGCCTCTTCTACACTCTTCTAGAATTTTATGTGACTATTTTCTTCAGAATTCAGGGAACATTTCCTCCCTTCCCTGACTCTATCTCAGAGTTCCTCCCTCCATACCAGAACTACAACCTCCTATTTCCTCCCTGCCTTAGCTCATTGCCCAGTCAGCTTTTAAATGTCAGGTTATGTTTCCATAGATTACACAAGAGATTCTCTCTATAGATGATTTCCAGCAAAACCCTCATGGGCTTGTATCTAGCCACTTGCATCTATAAGCATGGTATGGAGCTTCCCTGGATATGGACAAAAGATAAAGACAGGGAATATACCCACCTAGTTTTCTTTATCATTGAATAATTTTTGCTTCGGTATAGAATTTTCTTCCTAAGCTGTGCTCAATATCAATGCTTATATTTTAGAATCAATACATTTAATAAAGACCTCTAGTTTTAATATGAATTTTTAGTTTGACCTCACTTAACATCTTAACATAGCTTTGTTTCTTCTTAGGTGAAGTTTATTTTCTGAGATCTTGTTTTCAGTTTGCCCCCATTTCTACTTGCAGAGGTTCTCAGTCTAACACCTCTGCTATGTCTTTTCTGTAACATCTAATGTGAGTTTTCTTTTAAGAACTAAAATAATAATTATAAAATATTACCATTATCATTGGTGTGTGCTATAGGAGGCTTCATCATTTATGAGATTTATCATCCATGTCAGTGACCCTCCCTCCATCCCTACTTTCCTTCTCCTCTAAGACTAAATTTCAGTAGCCTATTTATTGGCTTTGGGCGGGGGGAGGTTGTTGTTATTGTTGTTAGCAGTGGTATTTTAAAATTCCATCATTTTTCCACATCTTTTTCAGTTTTTCGATCCTGGGCTATCTTCACCTGAGACAAATTATTATGCTTTTTGGTTTCTCAGAAAAGAAAAGAGACATACACACACACAGCAAGTAGAAGAGAGAGAATCATTACAAGACCCCCATGGAGGAGCCTCATGATAAGAATACTAATGCTTTGAATATTTTATAGTAACCTTGTTCAAAAATGATATGCTTCATAAACATATATTTGAATCTACTCCAAGTTGTAATTTAGAGACCTATTTAATGAATGCACACTGCCTGTCTTAACCATTGTTTTATTGCTGTGAAGAGACTTGGTGACCAAGGCAGCTTATTTAAAAAAAAAAAAAAGCATTTAATCTGGCCTTGCTTTCAATGCCAGAGTGTTGCACCATGACTATCATAATAGAAAGCATGGTACTAGGCAGGCAAGCAGTTATAGTACTGGTGAAATAGCTTCCATTTTATCTCCAAGATGGGGGCAAAGATCAGCCATGAGCCTAGGTTAGACCCACCAGTAGCAGAAGACTGCCTGCAACAAGGCCACATCTAATTCTTCCTAAATAGTCTACTAACTGGGAATCAGAGATTCAAATATATGAACCTAGAAAGAGTCATTCACATTTAAATCACCACATGTCACTCCCTGGCCCCCATCATCTTGAAGCCATGTAATGTAAAATGTTTTCATCCAACTTCTAAAGTTGCCATAGTCTTTTATAACCTCAATACTGATTAAAAGTCCAAAGTCTGTTCTTACACTTATGGCAATCTCTGTTACTGTAACTCCTTGTGAAATTAAAATTTAAAAGCAGATTACATACTTCTTAACATGAGATAGTATAGAATACATATTACTGTGAATCCAAAACAGGAACAAGAACAACATTCTCTTCAAGTTACTGGGAGACCAAAACAGGAAATATACTAGGAAAGTTAATGGTTCTGTTTTCAGTTGAGATAGTGAAGAATAAGTTCTTGTTTGTCTTGTGTTTGGTGTCCCGTCAGTATCAGATATGCTTAGATTTTAATTGCCCTTTGGTTGTTTTTTAAGTGTGAACATAAAGGTGGTTCTCACAGAGCTAAAAAATTCTCTGTCCAGTCTATATATGCATCCCTCTAGACTGAGAAAAGAATGTTTATGCTTTTTAACACAAAGATTTACTAGGACTCAAAGGCATGCATCTACTTCAGCTGTTTCCATATACCTATAGGGTCTTTTATCTATAATGAGGATTTCAGTCCAGATTATAAACAATAGTAACATTAATATATCTATTCCTGAGAATGGGGTCTCTGTCTCCTGGTGTTGGAACTCCTCCCCTCGCCAAATTACTAAGACTATAGACCTACAAGTTATGAATATAAGATGTTCTTTTATGTTCCTAAATTTTAACTTCTGCTCCTAGTCTATATCTGTTTTAGAAGATTTTCAATTGGCTGACAGATACCATTCATGGATCATCTGCAGACTGACAACTGCTGAGCTCTCAACTTGATGAATGTTGACCTGAACCAGACCAGCAAATTGCTACCTGGCTCTTCAGCTAGGTCAGTTAACCAGATGCTTCTGAGGAATGCGCCATTGCCTGAATCCTCTCCCAGCTTTTGACTATCAGTGCAGACTTCTTGGACCCTGACAATAATGTTATGTTTTTGGTTGGAAGTAATTACAGCAGAGAGTATAGCAACCCTTGTCCTCAACAGAATGAAATATTATCTAGAGAGGAAACTGGCATAGGGAATGAAATAGTGCCAGTTGGCATACAAAGAAAACAGGCCCAGATCTAGCAACAGGTAGATTAGTTAACTGAAATATTTCTAGAGTACACTGGAACATCTGATCTGATCTATGTAAAATGAAAAGGTTATTGTATAGATTTAAGAGAAAATTGTTGTTTCTATACCAACCACCCAGGAGTCATCAGAAAACATCAGTTCCGATTACCAAATAATAATTTGGTAAAAAATAAAAATACTGCTTGAGTTATGGTCTCCCTGCTATTCTTAAGATGATATGGTACTCTGCTTTGAGTCTATCTGCAGTTGCTAAGCAGGATCTTGCAGTTGCCAAGCTTCAGAGGACATTGTGCAGGTGGGGAAAGGTAGGGAGTGAGGGTAAGGGCGAGGGTCCTGGCTTCTGGCATCTCCTCATTCTCTGTTTAGTTAGAGAAGGCATCTTATGATCAATCCCAACTATGTGAATTTTGAATTTGGATGTCTAATTATGGGGGGTCTTAGACAATTTCACAACCCCAAAACACTGATGTGAGACGAGTCACATCGATGGTCGAAGGTTTTAGGCTGTCGACGATGGACAACGTCAAGGGACTCCGATGTGGGTGAAAGGAGGGTGAGAGCCCTGTCTTAGGCCATGTAGGCCCAGATAAGTCACACAACAGTTGATCAACAAATATTTGAGTACTTGAAAATGAGAGTACGCACAAAATATAGATACAGACTAAATATAAAAATGTATATTATCAAGTGTCACTTAAAATATATCAGATTATTTAAACTTATGAACTTTAATTTTATTTATTGTTTCTGTTTTGGTCTTAAGTCTAAACTGTTCAAGAGAAGTCAGAAATTATTTTACAAAGTTCATGTAGAATGGTGTGTGATCTTCAGACTTTGGGAACTAAACCTCAAAACAGACTAAGATTATAAATCAAACCATGATGTTTTATGATAAATTACCTTATTTTAGTGTTTTCTTGAAAATCTTAACAAGACATTCTGTTGAATAAAAATGATTTAGACGAATATATTTTACGTGATAAAATAAAGGGTTTGTTCTGAAAAAAAATTAAAAAATAAAAAAATAAAAATACCTGCTATGAAAGAAATGATTGTTGCCCACTGTGATTTCCTGGCATCTCCTACATAGTAACTGTTAGCCTTTTCTCTAAGCTACACCCCACAGTTACCTGGCAATAGCCAGGAAGGCCTGACCCACTATAAAAGGGGCTGCTTGCCCCCCTCCTCGCTCTCTTGATCTCTTGCCTTCTTGCTTCTGCTCTGACCCATTACCCCTTTCCTCCTTTCTCCCATTCCCTTCCCTGCTCTCTCTCTCCATGTGTTCATGGCTGTCCTCTACTTCTCTTCTGTCCTCTCCTCTCCTCTCCTCTCCTCTCCTCTCCTCTCCTCTCCTCTCCTCTCCTCTCCTCTCCTCTCCTCTCCTCTCCTCA
>NW_021604596.1:6783556-6854604 GCF_004785775.1 Grammomys surdaster
TTTTACAAACACATCAGTAATTCTATGTCAGTCATTACAGGGCCTTTGGTCCTCCTGTGTCTGTTTCTGCTAATTACTGTTTACTTTTGTATCATTGATGATGCTTTATTAGATAATTCTGATCTGGGTTCGATGGTTATTAGATACTAATATAAACAGGTGCCTATCACATATTCAAGGATTTGAATCAGGATGAAACTTGGAGGAGGAGGAAATATGTGAGAATAAAACAGAAATGAGAACAATACACCTTGCAAGTTAATAGGAAAACAAAATAGGAAAAATGTGCTCTGCAGTTCTGAGAGTTAACAATAAGTTTCTGTTTGTCCTATGTTTATGTGACCCATCTGTACCAGATGTGTTTGATTAAATGTGGATGGGAAGAAGGTGGTCAAGATATACAACAGGGTGTATGCTTGCCCCTGATTGATTGAATATGGAGGGTATTCGGGGAAGATGCGCATCAGGATATATTCTTGTCCTTGATTGGACCTATCAATGGCCAAGTACAGTGGCTTGAGGGTGTGCCTTTAAGAGCCTTAGCGAAGTGTGACTTGTGGCAATTTCATGGAAACACTGGAATGCTCCTGGCCAGAGTCCATCATCCTGGCTAGTATTTAATTTAAGTTTACTTCAAATTTGGTATCAAACATTGTGAATTCTTCTTTTTCTCATGATTCTCGGGGTTTAATATTACCATTGCAAATAGGAGGAAAGGAAGCATAGTGAGGAAATACAGGACCAAAGCAAGACAGCAAACCAACAGGACCAACTCTAAATTCAGTATTTTAAAATATCTAGTGTCGAAGTACTTTTCAGATCACACGCTCTTTCCAGTTTTGTTGATTTCCTCTTGGGCTGTTTTCACAGCCTGTTTGAAGCTTTACTCAGTAGATATTCCATGACTCCAGCAGCTTTGACAACTTGGGTTCTCCAATGCAATCTAGGCTTCACCTTTACAGCTTCAGTAATGGTGTCTTTAGATCTACGTGCAAGGCTTCCTGAGCCACATATCTGGCCTTAGCTGACTTTCCTTAACCTTGGAGGAAGATTACATAACCTGTATCCTTCTTGATAATCTTGGTGATAATCTGGCCCCTTCCAAGACTTACTTTGCATAAACTTTGAATTGGTGGTAATTCAGTTGTGCAAATTACTCCAACCTTTTTCTTTTACAGACTACAGGATGAGCTGAATGGGTTCTTGGCCTGAGGGTATCACTCACTTTATTCAATAGAGTAACATCAGGTCTTTTTTTTTTTTGAAAAGTCTCACTTCTTTCAGTACAGAACATGGTTCACACATTACATTTTCTGGTGCTGCTCCTAGTCTCAAATTGTGCACTTTATATATCGTCTCACTTGTTCCTTTTTGTGTATCAATGGTATCACTAATAACCTCAAAGCACAGTCAATACTATCTTATATTGACATCCAAAAATCTTCAACTTAGCCTCTGAAAGATTTTGGGGGGCAAAGACAAAAAAGCAGCCAGTTTTTTGTTAAAATATCACAATGGTCTCAAGGCCAATTGCTAATAAAATTAATATTGTTTCCTCTACAATCTCTTAATCTAGGTCTATGTAGTCCATATTGCTCCCAGCACTGCCGTTTTCTCTGTCCCTATTAGAATGGCCCATTAAATGCCCCACACAGCATTTACTGGATCTTCTAGTTCAAAGTTCCAAAGTCTTACATATTCTTCAAACAAACAACATGATTAGATCTTTTACAGTATAGAGTGAAAAATTATACATAGATTTCTTAAGGATTTAGAAATTTTCTTCGGAACAAGAAAGAATAGAAAATGTTTACCCCTAGCATACTGCAGACAGAACGGAGCCAAAAAGAGCAGGTTAGCTAGTTCATGGGCTCTGTGTTCCAGGAACAGGCTGTCCACAAAGTAGATGGTTGAATAAGATTGAGTTCTTGTGAAAGATCTGTACAGGATGTTTCCCACACGAGCGATTCTTGAACCTTGTCACACACGCTGAATTATAGATAGGTACTTTCCACTGGTACTTTCTGCTAGAATTCCCCAGCAACACCCCTTACCCCCCTTGGTTGTGGTTTTTCCCTTTAAGAAGCCCCTCAACCAGTCGGTCTTTGTCAATTCAGCTCCTGCGCTAGCAGACGAATTGACCGTTAGCCCAGCTAACTCTCCCAAAATAAAACCCTCTGCTGATTGCATCCAGATTCTGTGCCTTGCGAGTTTGTGGGTGATTGCGAATTCCCGGGACTTGAGTGAAGGTCTCCACATTGCGGAGGTCTTCAACAGTAACACTCCAATCCCTGGCAGTAATCTGTCTTTCTTATTGTGCTATCAAAGAGTCATCATGACCAAGGAAGTATATAGAAGGAATCATTTAATTGGAGGGCTTGCTGACACTTTCAGAGGATTAGTGCATTATCACCATGGGGAAAGTGTAGCAGTAGACAGACACGCAGGCAGACGTGGTATTGCAACAGTACCTGAGAGCTTGCATCTTATCTTCCAAAAGGAAAGCAAAGAGATGAATGGGCCTGGACTGATCTACTGAAACTTCAGAGCCCAACTCCAGTAATATTCCTTTTTCTACAAGGTCATACCTCCTAAATAGTCTATCAACTGAGAATCAGACATTCCTGTATATGAGCTCATGGGGCTTATTTTTATTAAAGCCATCACAATGTCCATTAATCATGCTGTTTCTATACTCTAAAATCAGAGTGGCCCCTTAAAAATTAATTTATTCATTTATTTTTGTTATTCTCTGTAATTGGGTTGTGAGGGATGAAGACACCATTGACTTATGTCAATGAACATATAGAAATTGAGATGTACCCAACAGGAAGCTTCTCCACTACTTAGTAGCATTTATGATACTAGAAAGTATTATATATGCTACTGGAAGAAAGAAAATCATCAACATCACCTAGTTACAGACCCTGAAATATACAACAATGACTTGTCAATATCCTGGTACAATAACAACACAGATGTTATAGAAGAAACTAGATACATCTTGATTGGATTTAAGACAGACTTTCTGAGGTGAAACCCATACTTGATGCTGCTATACTCACCACAAACCTGTAACTAAATTAATCATTTGTCCTTAGGGGAAAACAACTTCTCAGTATTCAGCTAAAGGAATATAGTAATAAAATAACTCCTAAGGACAAATTCCTACTATAAACATAGCCCAGTGACTCACTCAGGCATTGGATATTACTTAAATGTTGATGAAACTTTTGGGATTGAATGAAATCACCAACTCCTTCAGCAGATTTGTGAGCTACCAACCATTTCCTTATGTTTTGGAATTGATTTTAAATTAATTTTTAAAAGAAAAACTATCGTGTACTCTGATCATTCTCGGCAAGCATATCCTTATATTAGGTCTGGGTAATGATAACAGAATAGTCTCAAATTCTTCCTTCTAAATGAAACATGTCAGATATTTGATATAATTGGCCATAGTCAGAGTCACTTTTCAATCAGGAATAAAGATAGAGGACTGGTATCTCCAAAAATAACCTACAATCTGTCTAAACAAACTCCTATTTTTTAAGCTTTTATGCACACAATAATACTGCTTTTATGGGGAAAAAGTCCTTGAAAAAGTTATAAAGTCCTCTATAAACTGAGAATTCGCAGATGGTGCCAAGTACCTGAAAGTTCATCAGACTGACAAAAGAAGCCAATTCTGACTCAAGTTCTGTGACTTAATAATTGAAAAATTCTTACCAAATATTCCATCTTCTCAAGCTTTACTTTCTTCTTTTACTAAACTGAGATAATTAAGCAAGGCCCATCTGTTGCAACATGTGTTTACGAGGGGAATGGTGGGGATATTACACATGAAACATTTAAATGGCAATGTAAGAGTGCAGTGCTGGTAATTGTAGTCATAACACTGGTATCATTAATAGAAAGGAATAGGGAATAAACACAAAACTGACAACAGTACACAGATGATGTGGTGTTAGGCAATACCATCACACATAGGCTTTATCATTAAAACACATTAATTAAACATACACCATAGTAAGAATAATACCTCCAGAATTGTGAGAATTAATAGACAATGCTTCTACCTTAACGTTTTCTTGTATAAGAGGCCATATGAAGAACAAATAGGTTTTATAAGAACATCAATGCAGAGTAGGAACATGCAGATTGTAAAATTTTATTATGTAATTACAATTTTACATTAAGGGGTTCATAGTATTCAATTTTGCATTTTAAAGAATTTTTATATTATTATGCACAAGAAAGGGAATTATAATATCTAAGACAGTGGATCATAATTGCCCCACTATAAAGAAAATTCTTTTACACAATAGGATATTTTCAGCTCAACAACTTTATAATAGCTAATAGCTGTTTTCATGATCATTTTTCCATAGAAACCAGAAAATACTTGATTAAGAAAGTGTATTTTATCAGTTAAACTTTGGAAAACCAAAAGGGTTTGAAGGCAGGGAAGAAAGATGTGGTAAACACTTCCATGCACTTATCCTACGTTATGTTGAAGCAGTATCCTTGTAAAACAGTTACACTCATTCTGAATCTGGAAAATGTCATGATAGTACAGCAAGCGGCAAAGGTTCAAGGTGAATTTTGTGGCTTGGTGATCCACTGTGCATCTTTAGAGACAAGCTCTAGGTTAAATATAGGTTTGTGCTTTGATACTGGGAAAGCCACTAGGCTTCTTAAGCATAATCTTATAATGTATGGAATGCATTTAGATCATTGTAATAATTAATATAACCACTGAAAAGACTTCAACGGCATCAGCATATTTTAATGGAAGCTCAGTATGCATGTTTCTTTTGATTTCTCTTTGCTAATTTATAACTTAACTCTCTTCTTCTTCCCCTTTTCTTTGTTGTCTTCCTTTTATGATGTTATCTAACTAGTGTTCCATATGCAACATGAAAAAAGAAAGAAAAAAGACTACTGGCATGGTTTATGCTATACATACAGAGCTACTGTAGAACCAATTTTATTTTTCATACAGATCTCTTTGCTATTACTTTGCAGAAATACATTGCTTCAGGCAGGCTGAAATTGTGACAGAAATATATGTTTATAGTTTGTCCCTAAGTCTGCATAGCTCAGTGTGATATTTTATCATTGCAAACGTGTCCAAAGAGGTAACATAATGAAGACTGTAGAGGAATTTAGAAAACACAGTGTGTTGTCAGCACATGTTGGACGACTCATGAAAAAGAAGAACGGATTTCAGATGTCTTCAACATTTAAGAATTTATAGTCCCTATTTCTAAAGCTATTTAAAATATTATGAATAAAATTTTATAGGTATATTAAGCAAGAATTGTGTTCAATTAAAAGATTTTCTATATATTCATAGGCATATATGTGATTGAAATGTACTACAGAATGATAGATTCAGGATTAAATTTAAATGTCTTATTCCTTTGTTGAGGGGAATTTTCAAATGTTGGATAATACATTTTACTCATCATACTAATAGTTTTAAAGATTTAGCATCATATTAAGAGTTTTAAAGGAAAAGAAAATGATTAGCTGAATTTCTTAGAGGATATTTATTGATCTAAAAAGATGGTTTTGCAGTAAGGCCAACCTAGATCAACAGCAAACACGAGCTCTGCTGAAAGTACAATATTTACTGATCAGGAAGAGAATGCCAAAAGGCAGGGATGGTTTAAGAAATGATAAATGGAAGCTTTGAGTACTGGTTTAGAAAATAATTTTGAGTTCTACAAATTGCAATGCTGGCAGTAATGAAAAAGAAGTACGTGAAGTACTACATTTGTCAATTGAAACAAAATGTGTACAGACATAATAAATATATCACAAGTATTGACTTATTTCTGTAGTATTCCTATCAAGTAGCTCAATGATAATGGGATTTAATAAACTATAGCTATATGCAAGAAGTTAACTAATCCTTGTTTAAATTCATAAAGAAATGGGTAAGCTTAAGATATAAATAGAGAATTCAGTCCTTAACAAAATTTCAAGACTGCTTGTAAACAAATGCAATTAATTTATATCTTGATTAGAACAGAGCCAAAGCAAGCACTGACAAGCTGTTATGATTGTAGAAAAATTAATTACTTATAACAGGTAGTAATAGTGAAGGCAGGATTTTCAGTGCAGTGTGTTTCTTGAACAAAGTGGGCTGTGGTAACAATTCTAGACACACACTTCATATAGGAAAGCACTTGAAGTGTGGGCATGTTTATGAGCACGCTGAGTAGAACAATGTAATTTGAAAGGGAAGAATAGTAGACATAGTTTTGCCATGCTTATCTCACAGCCACGGAACATATGTCATAATGTTTAAATGTCCAGAAGAACACTTCCAGGAATGCTCAACATTCATGATTCACTTGGAGTTGAAACAAAAGGAAAAGATATTTTGAAAATGAATTGAAATGCATGCATGGTTAGCCCTCAAGGGTGCCTTCCTGTCCTTGCAGATAGTGTCTTCCTGGGTAAAGACATAGGTAATTTTAAGTGGTGTTTTAGACCCATGTGCATCACAACACACTGTGACAATATGTACACAATCACAATACACAATATGATATGACAAATAGTGTGCCAATGACACAGATATTGATGGCTCATCATAGAGAAGGAAATATTTCTCTACAAAGCATTCAATAGTTCATTAGTCTACCTTGGATCCCAAGGACAATGACGATTCTTATTCCTCTCTGCTGTCTAAAGCCTAGAAGAAGTATCCAAGTAGGACAAAGCATGGTTTCTTCATGGCATTTTCATTTGGTAATTAAATTACAGCTTCTACCAGAGAGAAACTCAGCATACTGTAAATCTATTCTCAAAGAAAAAGCATGCTTGAGGGTGCTAATTGATAAAATGGATTATTAGGGAACAATGGGTCATACATTATTTAGCATTTGGGGGGAAGACTGTTTATCCCAACTTGTTATTCTGGAATAAGTTGATCATGAATATTTGTTATTGAAGTTATTCAATACATAACCAGCATCTGCCATAGCTGTAGCTGTTCAGAGGATGAAGGCCTTGTCTCATGGACAGGAGTTATGTTCTTCTCTGGAAAGGGGGAAATTGTAGAAAAAGTCCATATATACCGACAGTATTCATACAACTGGGTGGATTGTAAGCATGATGTAACAATAAAGATATAGATTTAGCATTCTTCCTTTTTCCTAAATAGTCCATTTCTGCTTCCATGGTCAGTGAGAGAAAGAGAGATGGGTACCAAAGAGGATAGATTTATGAGAAGCTCATGGTGTGTGTGTGTGTGTGTGTGTGTGTGCTCTCACGTGCACATGGATGTGGTCATCTCAAATTAAATCAATTAACTTGTGCACTAATTTTAAAAAGAAGAGGCACAACCAATGAGAATCATTTAATAGTACTTTTAAATATCTTTTATCAGACTTACCATGGCATTATTTCAAAAAATTCAATATAGCAAGCTGAACTTAGTATTTATTGAAAAAAAATTCTTTGCAGCACAAAAGATACTGTTCCTAACACTAGATATTTCTATTAGCTGTTGTACAAATACCTTTTTTATAGTAATAGTAATTTTTATAGTAATTTTTTTATAGTAATTTAAGAATTTTTTATAAAATTCATTAACACATAAGTATTTCAAACTGATCAAAAAGTCAAATTACAAAACTATATCTACCAATATTTTATATCAAACTATAAAAATTTTCAACCTAATTAGGAAATAATTATTTTAAGAAAGAAAAATAACATTTAGGGCAAGAATATGTACATTAGCTGTTTCTGTTAAGTGGATAAAACTGTAGAAGCATATGTGGGACAATGCCTAGAAATGGAATAACTGTACCAACTAGAAAGATGTGCTGTTTATAATATTACCAGAAAGTTCTATATTGACTATAGGAAATATAGTGCTAGGACTTAACATAGCAGTGCCTTTTCCAACTTATAATAATATTTAAATTAATCATTATATCAGTATTTAATGTGATCCCCACTAAGAACATGGTGGTCTCAATTTCCTTGCAGAAACATCATGTTCCTGAAATGCACATTGTAGAAGAAATTTTTACTAAGGAAATTGAAGCTCAGCAGGAAATAGAAAACTTGCTTGTTTGTGGTCAATAACTCAGAAAGCAGACTTTTGAGGAAAATAAACTAACATAGTTTGTTGGATTATTCTTTAAGGGAATGGGTTTTAAAGTAGACTTATATGAGGGTTTGAGCACAGACTAGACTAAGTAACAAAATTCTGCTTTAAAGTAAAACAAAAAACAATAAAAAGTATTCTTTGAAAAGGAAAGACAGCAAAGCATTATCATTGTAGGATTGTGGTGTTATTTCCATTTTACCTTATGGGTTTTACCTTATGGATTTACTGAAATATCAAAGAACTATGGAAGCATTGAGTCATAATTAACTTCACACATGAATGTCATCCTTATAGCCAGGAAATAAGTGATTAAAGCCTGCTGACCCAGAACTCCAGATCCTCAGGGACGAGGGAATGTAGACAGCTCTCTGATTCACCAGCTCGACATCATTTCTGCCAGCTACTGAATGAACAAAGCCTTCAACTGAACAGATGTACAGATCCGAAAGAGCTCACAAAACACACATTAGCTAGAACCAAATCTACAGAGAGCAGATATTCTCCAGCACATACAGTTGAGGCACTTGCCCTCAAACTTTTTTGGACAGAGAACTATAATGTAGCAACACATCTTCATATATACATAGAGACACATGCATATAAAAATAAAATGAATCTTTTAAAAACAAACATCCAATAGCTCATTAATCTACTTTGGATTCCAAGGACAATGACAGATTCTTACCTGGGAGGTGAGAGACTCTCAGGACTCAAAGGGAAGTAAGTACCTTGGATGTAATGCCAAACAGTGGAGAGAGGAAACTTGTAGAGACCACCTCTGGCAGAACAACAGGCCATCAAGTGGAGTGATGGAGTTGCCATCCCATGGTCAAAAACTCTGACCCAGAATTATTTCAGTCTAAAAGAATTGCATGGACAAAAATGGAGAAGATACTGTGGGAAATGAGCTCCAGTGACAAGTCCAAATTGGGATCAATCTGAAGGGGAGGCTTCAAGGCCTGACACTATCACTGACGCTATTATGTACTTACAGACAGGATCCCAGCATAGATGCCCTCCAAAAGGCCAAACAAGCAGCTGACTGAGACAGAGGCAGATACTTACACACAACCAATTGATTGTAGTCGTAGACTCCTGTGGTTGAACTAGAGAAAGGCTAAAAGAAGTTGAGGAGGGGGAAGAGGAGAAGGAGGAGGAAGAAGAAGAGGAGGGGGAGGAGGAGGAGGAAGAGGAGGAGGAGGAGGAGGAGGAGGAGGAGGAGGAGGAGGAGCGCAATCCCATAGGAAGACCAGGAGTCTGAATTAACCTGAACAGCCATGATCTCTCACACACTGAGCCACCAACTAGGCAGCATAAACTAGCTGGTACTAGGCCCCAGACACATATACAGAAGAGGACTGCCTGGTCTTGCCTCACTAAGAGAAGACACACCTAACTCTAGAGAGACTTGAGGTCCAGGAAGTACGGAGGCCTGGTGAGGTGAAAGTGGGGTGGCAGTAGAGTGGGGGATGGGAACATTCTCTGAGATGGGGGAAGGGGAATGGAATGAGAAACTGTGTCAGAGGTTGGGCATACCTTGAGATGAATAAAGCCTTGTCTTTAAAAAAAAAAGAAAAAATTTTAATAAGGAATAAATTTTTTTAAAAGTTAAATATTTTATAAATGAAAAAATTTAACATAGTTTTCTAGTAACAAAACATTGTTCTGCTATTTAAGATAATTGCATTTATTCATATATTTTAATCGTTAAGGCAAAATTGATATAAGTGAGAAAAAAGAAGTATCTGTAACTCCATTCTTCTTATTCAGCAGAAAGATAGAGTAGAATTCCAAAGCCGTTATTGCTTTCTTTATTTATTTAGGAGAAATTGAGTCCTTTATTTGCTTCCCAAAGCCCATTAATTAATTATTGGATATACATTTATTAATATAATGCGATGTTGTCCTTATTGATGTGTGTATCAGAATGTGAAGGAAAAATTGATAGGGTGGGGAGGGTCATCAGGATTGTCAGCCCTGTCAGCTGTAAGTCAGCTTTGTCTGCAGGCAGGGACATTTCCAAGTACATTATAATTACAGTAATCATAGTAAGATTTGAACGCTGGAATACCACATCCTAAATTTAGGATTTATAGAGTGATCACTAAAGCCAGTTGTTTACAAGAAAATTGTAATCTGTGACAAGGTCATAGCTAGGAAAAAAATAAGGTAAATAATAAAACATATACATTTAAATTAAACTAATTTGTAAGTATTACATGTTTCAATGGAAGAGTATGTATGAAAGATTAAAGGACTGGGGTGAGTGTGCACTTGAGGAAGGGAATACAGGAACAAATTTGCTAGTAAGCATTTCCTTAAAAGTCATGAATTACACTCCAGGCTAGATTTTGAAATTCTGGAATAAAAACAATTATTTGAAGAATCACACGAGGTTTATGAAAAGGAAAGTTGTACGATGTCCTAAGATTGGGACAGAATATACAATCTAGTATATAATTTCATGGTAGGAAAATGTCATTCTTTATTCTGCAACTATTCTCTAGATAAGATGATTTATTTATACTGTATGGTTTGAAATTTACTGAAAAAAATCTAAAAGCCACAGATAAAACCATAAACTCTTAAATACTAATCTGAAAACTTTTTCTCTCATTATGTTTCCCTTTATTTTTCTTTCTGAGATTTGTTAACTAGTTCAGAGAACATGATTAAAGCCTATATATTATATTCAAGTACTATTTCAGGTTTCAGAAAAGCAGCTAGGAGGTGCATTTCTCCAAACACCACCATTTAGTCAATTAGGAAAAATTAAAATCAAATATTTTATGGATATAAAATACATTAGTTCAAAGGGCAAAATATAATTGACATTCTAGAGTTTAAAAAAAATAGCAAAATTGTGAGAAATAGCTATATATAGATTGGATGCTTAAATTCCTCAAGTGGACAGAAGGAGTTTTATAACCAGCAAGACAAATTGCCTTGGCCATTAAGGAAAATATATTCTAAGAAAGGATGTAAGAAACCACATAATGAAACATAATGCTCATTCATTAATTTTTTAAAAACTTTATTAAGTGCTCTACTAGACAGTGGTGATGAATAGTCAAAATCTGCAGAATAGCTCTGACTGATGGAATTTAATGTGGATGAAAAATGGAAGAAACACTGTAGCATGCACCTTCTTCTGTAGGAATTCTTTATACATTGCCCACCCCTAGTCCCCTAATGCTGCCACTAACCACACACAGGCAGTATTAACTTTCCTGTATACTGTTCTTTCCTGTATAAACATACCTGTGATAGCACATCTTTTATGAATTGAACATAGCAAGATATAAATGATTAACGATAGGATGGTCACAGAAAGCTGTCTCGGCCATTAGTCCTATTCTTTGGACCCAGTATTAAATGCAACAAGCGATTCTCCACCACAGGAAAAGTGCTTCTGGAGTGGTATACCAAATACTGCATCTGCATAGCAAATACACTACAAAGATCAATCTATAGTTTAGGCAGGATGGACTCTTATTTCATTAAACTGCACAGAAACAAAGTAGAGCAAAGATTAAAATGTACAGCTCATTTTTTTAATTTTCCATATTTTCAGCCTGCCGTTGCTTGTGCAAGTAAAATTATAAAATAAAAAATGGACACCTTCAATGGATGTATACACTTTTCTTTTTTCTGTGTGTAACGCCAGTCGGGAGACTTTTTTAAGCAAGGCAGGAGCATTATGGCTTTCTTTTTGAGAAGACTATTTCCAACATGTCAGGAAGGAATAGAAGCCCTGTTGATCACATTCTGTGAACACACAAGAAGCTGAAGGGGAACAGAAAGTCTGGCTGGGCTTCCGTGCCTTTAGACTAATTGCCAGTGGCCCACTTCCCCAGCAAACATTCCACTGAATAAATGGTCCACAACCATGTAGCTGTTTGTCGCTTTCAACCACAGCACTACACTAACGATGGGAGATTCCAAGGGAGTTTAAAGAGAGATGACTAACCAATCAAATATCTCTCAGTGAACTGGCATGTACTTCACAAGACACAATGGTAAAAACGCAATAAAGAAAACCCGATTCCACAGAGACCTTTTCAGATAGCTTTTTGATTCTTTGATTCTATTTTATGAAAGAGGGAATACAATTGGTAAACATTTTGTTTGTCCCTCACATGTTTCTGGTTTTTAAAAATATCTTTATTTTTATTGTATTAACTATTTGCTATCATGTATATCTGTTCACCACGTGTGTGCCCGGTCCTTTGGAGGTCAAAAGAAAATGTCAGATTCTCTAGAACTGGAGGTACTGGTAACTGTGAACTACCTTGTGGGTGCTGGGAATCAAACCTGGTAATCAAATCAACTCTGTGTGAATGGCCAGTCTTCATACACCCTGAGCAATATCTTCAGCCTCATCATGTGTTTCTTAGCAGTTTCCATTTTTTAATCTTTCTACTTTGTGCTTTTTTATTTTTTGCATTTGCACATACACACACACACACACACAAACACATTCATACACACAGCAAGATACACACAAACACATAGACACACACAGATACAAAGAAGCACACAGATACACAGACACACTCAGAGAAAGACACACACGTGTATGTGTATGAATTTTACTACTTCTGTGTTTCATACATTGTTAAGCCCATTTAATAAATTTCTTATGTTAATGTCATGATGTTTCAGTTGAAAACTAAATTCGCATTAAATTGAAAACACAAATTGATGAGAAAATTTAATAAATAATTAGGATTTATTGTAACACCCCATGTTTTTACAGTAATTTTATTATTTCTCCTTTGTAGATATTTAGTATTGTTCTTTCAAGGTATCTGCTTCTAATCTCTTATCTAAGAATAGATTCATCTGTTACACACATTTTTGTGTATGTACATACCTATTGTACGCAACAGGTTAGACTGCTGTGATGTTTGCCTGGATCATGATATTGAAAGAAACAATATTGAACATGGACAATTACCCTTTTGTCTTGAGAGTAATACATTTAGTCCTGGTTTTCTTATGAAATGGTTTGCTATTTGATCATACTCTTTGTTGGTTTTAAAGGTTAAAAGTTTCCATGGGAGAATTTACCTTAATAAACGCTTAAGAAAAAATAACACAGATTATTTAATATAGTGAAAGTTTATAACAGATGTCTTTCCAAGAAATGTAATTATGCCCCAAGGTTTTACAGATTTCAAGCCAATTTAAAAACAATAATAGTGTTGGCTGGTCATGCGTTGCTTATTAAAACTTCAGTGTAGGCAGGCTAGGGAGGTATCATCAAAGGAAGTGAATATACTCAGAAAGAAAGCTGCAAGTAGCAATTTAAGGAAATTCTTGGGAAAGGAAGGGGTTTAGAAAAAGTAAGTCATATTTTGATGTGGGGCTAAACATTTGCTCTAAAGAAAAAGATACCACAGGCGAAGCACAGAGTATGGTACCAAAGTGCTCAGAATCAAAGTAAATTTGAAGATGAGCATGACCCATGTGAGGTCTCATTGTCCCCTCAGCCTAGAGTTTTCAGACAATGCCACTTGTCTCTGTGTTTGATTTTAATTTCTGCATACTTCTTGGGTACAGCTGTTGCTCCCAGCCTGTGTTGTCAACTGAAAGCCCACACACTGTTTGCCACACCTCCTCCACTTCATATGTTCTTAAAAGCAATTTTGATTTCTTTGTCTTTTATTTATACTTTGAGATTTTCATGTATGCATACAATGTATCTTTACCATATACATCCATACCCCTCCTCTCCATGTCCAGACCCTCCTCCCAAAACATTTCTTACTTTCTTTTCTATATTTTCAAATATCCAGTTAAATATCCAGTTAATGCTGCCCATATGAGCATGGCTGTGTGATGGTCCATTTCTCATGATTTCTGTTTAAAGGCTCTGAAATTTCTGCTGAAAATTCCATCCTCTGAACTATTCTACCGAGAATCTTAAATTTTTGATTTAATTATAAAACTTTTATGAATTACAAATGAGGTTTACATATAGATTTTTGGAACTATCTATAAATATTCATCTGTAGATTTATATTAAATCACAGCCTTTTGATTGAATTAAATTAAAATCCTCTCTGGTCAGGTGTAGCCTTTGTATTTTTCTATGGGTTTTATGTTACACACCGTGATTTCCTAGTATTTCAATGAAAGATTTGAGTTGAATAGGATAGTCCTGTCTCACATTCCGTCAGTCATTACTACAATCCCAGAACTGAATTGAATAAGATGGTCCCATACCCCATCCCATCTGTCATCACTTAACAACTTAACAGCAACTGGCTCAATTTTCAATTCCTAAATCAAAGCCATGCTAGTTCATTTCATTTATTTAGTTGCTCTTCCTCTAGAATTTCTTTTAGAATTTGGTCTATTAATACATTCGTGGTCTGGATATCCCAATGGAGGAGTTAGAGAAGGGACTGAAGGAGCTGAAGAGGTTTTCAACCATATAGGAAGAAAAACAATATCAACCAACCAGACTGAACCCTCCGCCCCCTAAGCCACCAACCGAAGAGTTCACATGGAGGGACCTATGGCTCCAGCTGCATATATAGCAGAGGATGGTCTTGCTGGGTATCAATGGGAGGAGAGGCTCTTGGTCCTGTCAAGGATTGATGTCCCAGTGCAGGGGAATGGCAGAGCAGTGAGGTGGGAGTGGTTGGGTGGGTGGGGAAGGTCCCTCATAGAAGCAGGGGAATGGAGGATGAGATAGGGGAGTTGGGGAGAAGAAACTGGAAAAGGGAATAACATTTGAAATAATATATCCAATAAAAAATTTAAAAAATACATCTGTGGTCATATTTATTCATTTATTTTCATGAAAGAGTCTGGCTCAATTGCTGTCATAAGCCTAAAAAATCTGAGATTAAAAGTGTAGTTTTCAAAATACCTTTCTGTCCCTGTAACCTCTCCTAGGCTCATACAATCACCAAGCCTTCTCCATGGATGGACTTGATTTGTTTCCATACCTCCACCCAGTTGGACTCTGACTCTATTCACTCCTTTAAGTTACACTGGTGATGGGTTTCTTTGTTAGGATACTCTAACTTTGCCATTTGTAATACTGATTTTTTCATTGATTACATAAAAGTTAAACTTTTTCACTATTCATCCATATATAATTCATGATATTCAATGACTATGCACCTGTCTTCTCTATTAATGCACTATACTTAAGTTGTGTTGAGCTGTCAGAACTGACTTTTTAAAGGAAATTTTTACTTATAAATGAATAACATTTGTAAGTAAAAATAAAGGGAACATTTTGTAGAAAGTACTGTTGATCTTTTTATATATATGATGAGAATATAAAAACTTCAGTAATAGTAAAAGTACATTGAAGATTAGAAAAATACCAGAATTGAGTCCAATTTCTTTTAATTTATTTTTTTAAATTTATGTGAATCCATGTATTTCTGTGTTGTATGATAGGCTATTTGCCTCTCAACCACAAATGAGTGTGTGCTTCATTTTAGCAGGTGCTTCTAGAGACCAGAAGAGGATGTCTAATTTCCTATACATGCATGTATAGGTGGTAGGTGGTTGTAAAAAAACCATACATGGGTGTTACAGTGTAACTCAGTTAACCCAGAATAATATCAAGTGTCCTTAAACATTTCTCCAGTCAGAAGAAAACATGTGGATTAAGAATTGACTTTTTTGTACAAATGTGGTAATGATGTCAACCCTATTAGCAATCTACACTTGTTAACTAGTTGGGTAAATGATGCCAAGCTCTCACAGTCTGATAGTCTCTGTGGTCAGTTCTTTCGTTATTAGCAACTGTGGATGAACTTTATTCTGGCTCATTTTTTTCATTAACTTTCCTCATAAAAGAATGAAGGAGTGAACTGTTACACTATAAAATCTAAGTGGTTGGGACTGGTAGCATGGTTTACTAGGTATCCTACTATCTACAGACCCGTTGATCTGTGTTCAACCCCTGGGACCCACAAGGGGAAAAGAGAGAACAGGCACACATGTGTTGTCCTTTGACCTCCACATGTGTACTATGGCATTTATGAACCTCTTGTATATACACACATACACACAAAAGTAATACAATGTAAAAATATAAACAGCTGATTCCAATATTTTTTCAGGAAGCAACATTCATATAAATGCATTATTCTTTATATTCCTAAAATTTTGCTCTGAGTACAACAATGTAGTCCTGAGTGTTTTCCATAGCTCAATTCACTGTGCTCTGGATTATAATATTGAAATTACCAGTTGAATCCTACTCTGTCAATCTCTGTCTACTTTTTAAGCCTTACAAAAAAGTGACTTTGCGTGGGGCTGTAGATCGCGCATGGGTGTGGGTTTCACTGGGCTGATTTGTGGTTCTCTTGAGTCTGCCACCCCAGGCAGTTGGAACTGCTGGAACCACGGCTCAGGGGACAGAAGCATGGGAATTTGACTGAGTCAATCCACGCAACACTGGGCAGACACTGGGCTAGGGGAAGCCACTGAGTTTCACTCCAGGCACGGCAAGATCCTAGTCTAAGGTCCTGTGGGGGCAAAGCTCCTGGATTGGGGGTCTCTGGGCCAAGGTAGCTGACTGGAGACTGGCTGGTCTCAGACCTTGGGCTCCCAGGTGCTGCTGGGAGCCCACAGAGGATCTGAGATGGGGAACATATGGGCTGGACTGGCCAGAAGCCGAAAGAGCAAGGCAGAGAAGCTCCGGTGGCACCCCATGGGGTGGATGAGACTCTTGGTCAAGGAGACTCGTTGGGCTGGGTCATAGCTGGCTCGGCTAGCTTGCTTGAGTTGGTGGGCTCTATTGCTGGAAAGCAGAGAGGTCCTCTGGTGGGAGATTAGGTGGAGGCTCATTAGTTGAAGACCTTCTCCACGGTCCCCCATGGAGGCCCCCAAAGACAAGAGGAAGTCCATGATCTTAAAATGTTTATTGCCATGGCAGAAAGTGGATGAAGCTGTACCCCATGTCCTTAGGGCAGGCCTGAGGTTAAATAACTTTGGTAAGGAGGATGGTCTGGGCAGGAATACTTAATTGGTTATGCCCTCTGGCCTTAGGTATTTCATTAATATGGACATCTCTTGAGGCTCTGTGGCCTGTAGTCATGCACTCTACCTGTGTTACCTCTGCCACATGACCTAAGGCCACAAACCTTTCTTTGGGAGGAGCTGTGGATAAGTGAAAGGAACCAGGGCCCAGGAGCAAGACAGAACATCTACTGTCCCAATAGGGTATTATCCAGGGTTCGAGGTCTGTGCTCAACCAGGTACCCAGATGTCTCTCACAGCCCAATGCCCCACAACTTTAAAGATTGTCATATTATATTTTATGTTTTTCAGTATTTACTTCTATTTTGAAACAGGTTCTCACTATGTACTCCAGGCTGACTTCAAACATATGGCAACACTTCCAACTCAGAAAAATTACTAGGTTTATTTTTAAATGTTTGTTCTGATTTTTAAGGTGTCTTCAAGTTTATTTTAAGTAGGCATCTATTTTACCATAAGACTACAAAGTTGCTGGGAGCCAAACCCAGGAACCTGCTGTTCTGGGAAACCTAGTCTCAGGTCCCAGGAACTTAAAGAACTTCTCACATTGCCAGTTACAACAATGGGATGGCTAGGGCAATAAGCATATGACAGTGGGATGATCTGGAACAAAAAGCATTCAATAGTGGGATAGCCCTAAGCATTGACTGTCACCCAAACTTCCTGTTTTGCTGTGTCTTTATGACCTGCACCAAAAATTAAAGTTTCAGAGCTTGATCAGAACTCCAGACTTGCTTCCCTTTTTGGTGTCTCTTGTCCCTTCATTCTTTTGCCCCCTTCCCTAAGGTCTCCTCGAATCCCCGAGGGCCAGGGCACTAAGTCATTTTATATCTACCATTTAATTTTTACACATAATTAGTTACTGATTACATAGCTGTTATCTGCTCTCAAAGAAAATTATTTTGAGTATTTCTTATATCTATTAGTCAAAATAATGTTCATTTTTGTGCTGAAAATTTCAGTGTTTTTAGTTCTTTCCCATGGCTAATGACCACATGTTGCACTGTGGCTTTTAATTAACATTTTCTACTGTTTTTAAAGCTCAATATATTAGCATATGTATTCAACCAGTGGAGAAACATACACAGATATACTGATAAAATTATTGAAGAGAATAAATATTACTATAAATTATTTAAACTTTCCATATGTATTTAAAATGCGAAAATCATAAGCTTCTATTTTTATTATCCATAGAACAATTTTACAGAAAAATATTTTTTACCTGAGTTATTCTGGCACTCAGGAGAGAAACTAAATTAATCTGTAATAAAAGGGGAATGATCCTCAGATAAATGATAATCTCTTTGAAGGTATTTTCTCTGTTTTGTTAAAATTCAATGTAATGGCACAAAACTGGCTGCTAATAAATCATTATGTGGCATTTTAAGGTGATTATCAGAACCACCCATGTTAATAGCCATCAAAGATGAGATAAATCCAACAGTGAAGAGAAAGGTTAAATGCCTTTTGAAGAAAAAATACATTTATCAGAACTACTGCCAATTTTTGCCCATTTATCTTCTGTCAAAATGATAATCTGACAAATCACCATGAAATTCTGATAGCTGGGAGTGTAGCTCATCAATGTGCCGTATGCTTACAATGCTCATAGCCTTGGTTTTAATCCATAGCATCAAGACATTGCAAAACTTACACAAATCAAGTAATTGAAAACATCATTTTAAACTGGCAAATAAGAATCATTTCTTACTTAGTTACTAGAAGAGTCTAGTGTAAACTCAAGTTTAAAAGAAGAAGTACATGTTTTATTAATGGGAAAAACTTTACAATAATAATTAGTAAACAGAGATACATACCCCACATCCATATCAGTAATAACACATAAATTCATGCTAGTTGATGTTTAAAGTACTCTACCTCTAGCATCTCAATCTACAAACACCATAACCTTTAATTTTGATGTACACAGATTCTATGAGAAGAGACAGAGACATAATGTTGTCTAAATACAGCTGATCATATCTTGCAGACTACAAAGTACTTTCAGAGCCATTTTAGATTTCTTATTAATTATTATTCTTGCTATAACCTAATACCCAACAAAAACAATTTAAGAGAAGGAATTAATTCTGTCTCATAGTTTAAGAGCATATGGTGTATTACTGTTGGTAAACATGGAAGAATCATGATGGCAGGGGCATGCTACTGTGACTACTCACATCTGAGACCAGGAGATGCTGACACTCCTCTGGCTTGCTCCATGTCTCCCTTGTATTCTCTCTAGGATTCCAGTCCATTGAGATGATGCTGCACCTTTTTAAGGGTACATGTTCTCTCTTCAGTTAAATATCTCTGTAAACACCCTCAAAGAAAAGCACAGGGATGTGTTGCCAGGAGATTTCAAATCTAGTCAGGTTGAAAATGAAACTGTGCCATCCCACTAACTTAGGTGACCTCACTGAGTGTTTCTATATTACTTTGTTCAACAAGAATCCTTAACATTATCAAGCAGATATAAAGCAAAACTAATCTGAGCCAGACAATATTAAGTTAAAAGAGGTCTTTTTATCAAATCAAAACTCTTTAAGAAAGAGTTTTCTTAAATATTCACATTTAATTCTTCCTACATGAATATACTAATAGATTGTTTTGTGACAATGTAAATTCCTCACTGTGTTTTCCCAATTATTTTTTTCTGGATGCTTGGTTGCATTACATATTGGGGAAGAAGGATTCATTGAGTCATTCTTTAAGAAAAATTAATTAATCCCAAAGGAGAATTATTAAACTCCTTCAACATTTGAAGACAGTTTTTAAAATATGCTTTTATCATATTGCTGCTGATTTAAAGAAATATATGAATTCTTTTCTTTCCAACTTTCTATGGAATTTAATTTCAGCCACAGCTTTGAAATTAGCAAAAAAAAAAATGTAAAAATACTTGGGTGACACTAGAGTTGACACAGTGTTGACAATTGTGGTAGTTGATAGCGGTGTCTAGTATATATCATTAGCCTTATAATTTATGTACATTTCCCACACATCTCTTTGCAGAGGCTAGCATCTCTGTCCTTAAGTTCTTTACACAGCTATAGAAACCTATTTCCTCTTGCTGTACTTCAGGTCAGAAGTATAAAGGGAGTCCAAGCCACCTGACAGTACCCCTCAATCAACTCAAGATAGTCAGAAGTCTCACTCAGTTATCTCAGTGCACAAATAAAACATACTTGAATGCCTAGAGCAGCAACATCGACATGTGTGTCCTTGCTATTATTAGCTCAATAAAGAACTCCCTTGGTCAGCTCCCTCCCAGTGCTTGCTTTTGTGCCCCCATACTTCTGTATTCTTGGCATCACAAATTAATCACAACCACATAGGGAAGTGCTTCCAAAAGATGACAGTATGTCATTTTTTGTTGGTCTATAAAAATCTCATAAAAGTTCTTCTAAGACTTGAAGAAACATGAAGCAGTCAATAATATGTGTTGAATAAGACAATATGTGACTCAGCTAACTGTGACAGAGATCCCGATATTAACCCAATAAAAACCCTAAATTCACCTTGCAGGAATGATACTTTTTCATGACAAGTTGTCGAAATGAAGTGCCTCTTTTCTTTCTTTTAACTCAATAAATATTAATATCTGAAGTGTATAGTATTGTTTTTACCCATGGTTCAGAGCCCCTGTCTCTCTATATGTATATGGGTGGCTGTGTGAACAGCACACAGATGTGTCTATGATGGTGTACATGTACTTAATAATATGGCACATAAAGTTTCACTTATTGCCTTTTGGCATAAGTACTTTGAAATTTAATTTCTCAGATGTCAAAAATATGGCCTATATTAATTCACATGATCAGGTACAACTTAAAGCCTGCACCTCAGCTTCTTTGCAGTAACAGTAGCCCACACAGGGAACGGGGCTGCCTTGAAAATTCACTTGGTTTACATTTTATTATAGTTTGTGCAAATACCCTGTCCATTCCAATGATTGATCTTAAAACTTTGACTAGATTTGCACTAATAGTATGTAATAATGGAAAACTAATACAAGAAATGTTATTATAATAATAAAATAATTCAACTACTATCCAATTATAGATACACAAGTGTGAAGTAACCAAGACCTGTCTGATGACAGTATGTGATGCTCTGGATCAATTAAGTACTCTCCCTTCTGTGACAAGACAAAGCATTTACTCCCCTTCCAAAAAAAATTTACCTCTTAGACAGAGACACTCTGATACATTTTTCTTCCTTTTGCTTTAATCCACATGTTTTGTCATATTTTATTCTTAGATAAATTTTAGGTTTACCTGAAATTTACTCCAAGATTTCTGAGTTTGCATGTACTCCATCTTTCCTAATTATATATAGAATTTCTTACATAGAATCTCTAGGCATATGCACTTGTCATCACTGAAAACCAATAGACTCTAAGTACCATAAACTTAAACTCATAATGTGATTACAATTTGCTGTACAGTTTACTGTCATGTATTCACCATTAATTTGACTCAGATAGGCTCTATTCATTTATGCCTATTTTATACAATATGTTAAATCTTATTTTTATAAATCATATTCATATATAGAATGTGCCTGATTCATATACATTCTACATTCCTATCTAACTCCTTTCATTGTCAAAAAGAAAAAAAAAAAAAAAACATGGTCCAAGAATGGAGCCTTGTGAGGAGAATTCTGATTGCCTGGGAGAAATTCCAAGAAAACAAGACAAGGGTTTGTGACCTGAGTTTACCTCAAAATACAGAATTGTTTCTGATATGAGTTTTTGATCTCTTCAAAGATGTAGTGGATAAGACTGAGTTTACTTCAGATTATTCATTATAACTGACTATTGTTATTTGTTTATATTCCTCTAGAGCAAAACATATTTTTTCAGCATGGGGTTTGTCCTTATGATCATATGTTATATTCATGTGATTCTTCTTCACCATTAGAGTATAAATTATCTGATGTTCTGGATAAAGTTGGCTTTTATATGAGACTTTTTCATCTCTACTCTCCATGGTCCCATGGGACTCAGTGGGAGAGGATGTGCTTTGTCCTCCTGGGACTTGATGCCTCTATTATGACATGGTACCCAACGGAGAGCTTATCTGAGAAGGAGATGGGTAATGGGGGAGGAATTTGTAAGGATGGAACAGGGAGGACAGAGGGAGGGAGTTTGGGATCAGGATGTAAAATGAATGAATGGAAAAAAGAAAAAAGAAAAAAGAAAAAAGAAAAAAGAAAAAGCACAAGTAACAAAATCACAAGTATTAACTGGTTGCAAGTTGCTTATTGTTATAATCCCTGGTTTCCAGTAGGAAATTTAGATGAAGAAATATGGGACAGAGTCTGAAAAAACATTGAAATATATATAAACAAAGGGAAAAGATTCCTTGAGCACTAATTTGGACTGTATTCCAAATACTTAGGGAAGATAAAGAAGATATTAATTATGAGTAAGAGATATTAATTTCTTGAATGAATATAAATTAAATAAAACTTTGAATTGCCAAATGAGGCAAAAGAAGGGAGACATTCCTCATTTTTGCAAAACTGAAATAAAGACAGTGCCACCAACTGCTATGCTAGTGATGACTCCCTCAGCTCCCTTACTGGAGCCTCCTTCATATGTGTGTCCCTGATGGCCTGAAACAACACTCTAGGTTTGAGTAACTTGATATTCCATCTAACCTTGAGTTCTCTCCACTTTTTAATGGACTTAGGAGAGTTTATGAAAACTCTCACGTTACAGTCTAGGTAAGCTGGGGCATGGCAGAGAAAAGGAATTTACCAATAGTGACTAGCAGAGGTATCTGTGTATTATTTCTTTAAACTGACTTATTTTTTCCTACTGAATTGTTTCCTTCAGGTATTTTAACACAAGAGGATAAATCTTTGGGATTGATTTATTATACAATAAGAGATATAAAATACTGCTTTCCCTTAACCTATCCAATGTTGACAATTTTATGGATTTTATCTTTGTATTATATTATCTTTAACTAACAGTCAGTTTTTAAGATTCTTACAGAACATTATAGTTTCAAATTTCATTCTTAGGTAAATATGAAAGGATAGGAAAGTATTACTCAGCTGGTAACCTATGGAATTTCTCATGTGGACTAAATTTGTAATTACGAAAATTGTCCAAACTTCTCATGTTCCACAGACAAATACATACTTGTTTAATTTTTTTAAATTCTTCTGTCATATATTACATCCTGATGCAACTTCCCTCCCCCACAACTCAGTCTCTTCCTCCCACCTCAGCTCTTTTCTCAAAGAGCTACATATGCCCCTCCATCTCCCCTCAGAAAAGAGCAGGCCTCACAAAGATATCAACCAAATATGACATAACAAGCTACAATAAGACTAGGCTCATATACTCACATCCATGATAGGTAACCCAGTAGGAAGAAAAATGGTCCAAAAGGCAGGCAGAATAGTCAGAAAGAGAGAGAGAGAGAGAGAGAGAGAGAGAGAGAGAGAGAGAGATCCTACTCTCAGTGTTAAGAATCCAACAAGAGTATTAAGTTTCTCAGCCATAACATACATACAGGGTAGATAGGTCAGATCCATTGAGGCTCCCTGATCTCGAGGGGTACATTTGATACCTGATCAGTTGATTCTCACAGCAAGTTCTTGTGGTATCCTTGATCTCTCTGACTCCTCCAATCATTCTCCCCCCTCCTCTGCAGGACTCTACAAGCTCTGCTTACTTGGCTGTGGGAAGCTGCATCTGCTCTCAAAGTTTCTAAATTAAGTTTCTTTGGTTTCTCTGATAATGATTATGCTAGACTCCAGTCCCAGGACATCCAGTAGGCATGACAAAGTGTAGGTCAGAGGTTTTGTGGCTCGGTTGGTTGGTGTTCCAATACCTCAACTTGAAGCCTTTCCTGGTTACAGAGGATGGCTATTTCAGGCCCTGTGTCTCACATTCCTAGAAGTCTGAAACAGCATCACTCTAATAGATTCCATAGAGTATCCATTGCACAAGGTCTTAACTCACTCCAAAAATACCTTCTCCCAGTTGCAGGTTTCTCTCTCAGAATTTTCCTCTTGATACACCCCAGGCCTGATTCCACCTGTTCTCATTCCCACCAACCCCCAGTATACTTACTAAATCTATTTCATTTAGCATTCCCAGAAAGATTTTGTATACCACCTTAAGCCTTCCTTGTTACTTAACCTCTCTTGGTACATGCATTACAGCATGATTATCCTTTACTTTATAATTAATCTCCACTTATAAGTGATTATATAACATGTTTTTCTTATTGTGTCTGGATTACCAAAACAGTATGTTTTTTTTTCTAGTTTAATCCATATACCAACAAATTTCATGAAATCTTTGTTATTATTTTTGTTTTGTTTTTTAAATCTTAGTTATACTTTGTTTTTGTAAATATACCAAATCTTCTTTATCCATTCATCAGGTGAGGTGTTGAGGGACTTCTAGGTTGTTTCCAGTCATAACTATTATGACTAAAGCAGCTATGAAAATAGTTGACCAAGTGTCCTTGTGTTAGGATGGGTGTCATTTGTGTATATGCACAAGGGTGGTCTTGACATAGATTGATTCCTTTTCTGAGAAACCACCATATTGATTTTCAAAACGGTTGTAAAAGTTTGTCCTGCCAATAGCAAGGGAGAGTGTTTCCTTATCATACGTCCTTGCCAGCATGAGCTGTTACTTGTGTTTTTGATCTTAGCTATTCTGGTAGTTGCAAGAAGGAATCTCAGTTGTTTTGATTTTCATTTCCTTGATGGCTAAGGATGGTGAACATTTCTTAAGTGCTTATCAGCCATTTGAAATTACACTGTTGAGAATTCTCTCTTTAGAACTACTCCATTTTTAAATTGGGTTATTTAGATTGTTGATATCTAGTTTCTTGAGTTCTTTATAAATTTTAGACATTAGCACTCTGTCAGAAGTAGAGTTGGGGAAGACTCTATACCATTCTGTTTCTGTTTTATCCTACTGATGATATCCTTAGCCTTGCAAACTTTTTCAGTTTAATGAACTTAGTACCTGAGCTACTGGTTTTCTGTTCAGAAAGTTGTCTTTTGTGCCAGTGAATTCAAGACTATTACACACTTTTTCTTTTATTAGATTCAGTCTTCCAGTTTTCTGCTGAGGTCTTTGACCCACTTGGATTTGAGTTTTACACACAGTGATAGATATGGATCTATTGTCATTCTTCTACTTATGGATATCCAGTTAAATCAGAGCAATTGGTTGAAGATGCTTTCTTTTTCTTTTTTTTTTTTTGATGTATTTTTTTCAATATATTTTTGCTTCTTTGACAAAAATTAAGTGCTTATAGGTGTGTGGATTTGTGTCTGAATCTTTAATTTGCTTCTATTGATAAATCTATCTGTTTTTGGCAAATACCAAATAATTTTGTTGCTATTGCTCTGTAGTAGAGTTTGAAATCAGATATAATGATAACTTTAGAAGTACTTTTATTGTACAAAATTTTTGGCTTTCCTGGGCTTTTTTTCCATATGAAGTTGTTGTGTATTGGTCTTTCAAGTCCTATAAAAAACTGTATTGGAATTTTGTTGGGAATTTTGTCAAATCAGTTTATTCCTTTTGGTAAAAATGGACATTTATACTATATTAATCCAATGATACATGACCATGGAAGATCCATATCTTTTGATGTCTTCTTTAATTTCTTTCTTCAAAGACATAATCTTCCTGTCATACAGGTCTTTCATTTGCTTGGTAGGAGTTACAGCAAGATATTTTATATTATTTATGGCTATTGTGAAGGGTGCTGTGTAGGAATAATTTTGTACACTGTTTAAAATTTACCCTTGTGTTATTCAAATGCTGACTCTCTGCCCTCATACTTTTTTCAATCCAGTCACAGAATTGTAATGCTTTTATCAAGAATTTCCTGTCTTAAGTTTGTATAAACAACTCTTACCATCTATTCTCTTCATTGTCAATAAAGGCTGATCACCAAAATGCTGAGCAAAATAGAGAGTAGAGTTGAAATTCCAACAACCAGAGAATTCCAAGTCATGAGGAAGGGATCCCGAGAGAGATCATGGAAACACACATAAGGGGCAAAATGCCAGATCAATAATAATATTCAAGTATCGTGGGGTAAGGCTGGGAGGTAGCTAGATTAGCTTAGAATGCTAAGGTAGGTCATTTAACTATTCAGCTATTGGGGTATAGTTTTAAATAAATCTTGGTTGATCTCTTAAGTTATTGGAGGCTAGCATAAAGAAATAGAGTTGTTTGATTAATTTACTGTTTAGATTTATATTAAAAATAATTCATTAAAGTGTTGTTTTTCTGATTTCTTTCTGAGGCCATTTGTTGTTCCTATAATATTTTTAAGTTAATTTTGTATCCTGATATTTTGTTGAAGCTATTTGTTAGGTATAGGAGTTTCTTGGTAGAATTTTTGTGGTCACTTATGTATACTATTACATATAGGAATAGAGATACTTTGACTTCTTTTTACCCAATTTATACACCCATTTTATTGAAATAACTACAACTTCAATCATTATACTGAAAGATATGAAGAAAATGGACAGCCTTGTCTTGGACAAAATTTTAATGAGATTGGTTTCAGTTTCTTGCCTTCTCATTTGATGTTGGCTATCAGCCTACTATATGTCTCCTTTATTATATTTAGGTGTATGCCTTGTATCGCTGATCTCTCCAAGACATTTTCATGAATCTATTTGGAGTTTTGTTAAAGGCTTTTCAGCATTAGTATGGTATCTCACTAATTTCTTCATGAATACACTTAGTGCTATGAACTACCCTCTTAGCACTGCTTTAATTGTATCCCATAAATTTGAGTGTGCTATGATTCATTTTCATTGAATTTTAAGAATTTTTTAAACTGTTTCTTCATTTCTCCCTGACAAAATGACCATTGAGAAGATAGTAGATCAGTGTCAATGAGTGTGTAGTCTTTCTGTTGTTTCAGTTGTTTTATAATTTCAGCTTTAATTCAAGATGATCTGACAAGGTAGAGAGGGTTATTTCAATATTCTTATTTAAGAATTTATATTTTATTCACTTTATATCCCAATTGCTGGCCCCTCTCCCCTGCTTCAAGTCTTGCTCTTCAAAATCCTCCTATTGCCTCCCATTTTCTCCTCTGAGAGGAAGAAGCCTCCTTCATTAACAACCTTATTCCAGCAGGACTATGCACATCCTCTCCAGCTGAGACTACCTTAAACCATGCAGTCCACGTAAATCAATCCATGTAATCCACTATATAAACAAACTCAAAGGAAAAAAACCACATGATCATCTCACTAGATGCTGAGAAAACATTTGACAAAATTCAACATCCCTTCATGGTAAAAGTCTTGGAAAGATCAGGAATTCAAGGCCCATACCTAAACATAGTAAAAGCAATATACAGCACACCAGTAGCCAACATCAAACTAAATAGAGAGAAACTTGAAGCAATCCCACTAAGATCAGGGACTAGACAAGGCTGCCCACTCTCACCCTACCTATTCAATATAATACTGAAAATCCTAGCCAGAGCAATTAGACAACAAAAAGAAGTCAAAGGAATACAAATAGGAAAGGAAGAAGTCAAAATATCACTATTTGCAGATGATACGATAGTATACTTAAGTGACACCAGAACTTCCACCAGAGAACTCCTAAACCTGATAAACAACTTTAGCAAAGTGGCGGATTATACAATCAACTCAAACAAATCAATAGCCTTCCTCTATGTGAAAGAAAAACAGGCTGAAAAAGAAATTAGGGAAATGATACCCTTCACAATAGTCATATATAATATAAAATACCTTGGTGTGAATCTAACCAAGTACATGAAAGATCTATATGACAAGAACTTCAAGTCTCTGAAGAAAGAAATCGAAGAAGATTTCAGAAAATGGAAAGATCTCCCATGCTCATGGATCGGCAGGATTAATATGGTAAAAATGGCCATCTTGCCAAAAGCAATCTACAGATTCAATGCAACTCAATTCTTCACAGAGTTAGAAAAAGAAATTCTCAAATTGATTTGGAATAACAAAAAACCCAGGATAGCAAAAACTATTCTCAACAATAAAAGAACTTCGGGAGGAATTACCATCCCTGACCTCAAGCTGTTCTACAGAGAAATAGTGATAAAAACTTCATAGTATTGGTACAGAGACAGGCAGGAAGATCAGTGAAACAGAACTGAAGACCCAGAAATGAACCCACACACCTATGGTCATTTGATCTTTGACAAAGGAGCTAAAACCATCCAGTGAAAAAGGACAGCATTTTCAAAAAATGGTGCTGGTTTAACTGGAGGACAACATGCAGAAGAATGCAAATCAATCCATTCTTATCTCCTTGTACAAAGATGAATTCCAAGTGGATAAAGGACCTTCACATAAAACCAGATACACTGACATTAATAGAAGAGAAGGTAGGGAAGAACCTCAAATACTTAGGCACAGGGGAAAAGTTCCTGAACAGAACTCCAATGGCTTATGCTCTAAGATCAAGAATTGACAAATGGGACATCATAAAATTGCAAAGTTTCTATAAGACAAGGGACACTGTCAATAGGACAAAATGGCAACCAACAGATTGGGAAAAGATCTTTACCAATTCCACATCTGATAGAGGACTAATATCCAATATATACAAAGAACTCAAGAAATTAGACTCTAGACAACCAAATAACCCTATTAAAAAATGGGATATAGTGCTAAACAAAGAATTCTCAACTGAGGAAATGTGAATGGTGGAGAAGCACCTAAAGAAATGTTCAGCATCCTTAGTCATCAGGGAAATTCAAATCAAAACAACCCTGAGATTCTACCTCACACCAGCCTGAATGGCTAAGATCAAAAACTCAGGTGATAGTAGATGCTGGCGAGGATGTGGAGAAAGAGAAACACTCCTCCATTGTTGGTGTGATTGCAAGATGGTACAACTACTCTGGAAAACAGTCTGGCAGTTCCTTAGAAAATTGGACATAGCATTACCTGAGGACCCAGCTATACCACTCCTGGGCATATACCCAGAAGATGCTTTAACATATAACAAGGACATATGCTCCACTATGTTTGTAGCAGCTTTATTTATAATAGCCAGAAGCTGGAAAGAACCCAGATGTCCTTCAACAGAGGAATGAATACAAAAATCGTGGTATAATTACACAGTGGTGTATTACTTAGGTAATAAAAACAATGAATTTGAGAAAGTCTTAGGCAAATGGATAGAACTAGAAAATACCATACTGAGTGAAGTAACCCAATCACAAAAGAACACACATGGTATTCACTCACTGATTATTAGATTTTAGCCTAGAAGCTTGAAATACCCAAGATTCAACTCACAGACCACATTTCATTCATGAAGAATGAAAACCAAGTGGGGGTGCTTTGATCCTTCTTAGAAGGAGTAACAAAATACTCAAGGGAGCAAATATGGAGACAAAGTGTCCCATGATGGCTGGAAGCTGTTTGTGCGGGAATTCGAGGATGGGGAGGTTGGAGTGGGGGATAGGTGGGGGCACATCTTCATAGAAGCAGGAGGAGAGTGGTTGGGATAGGGGGTTCCTGGGCAGGAGGGAGGGAAATGGGGTAGGGGAGAACATCTGAAATGTAAATAAAATATCCAATAAAAAAGGTACAAAGAAAAAAAAAGAATTTATGTTTTATTCACTTTATATCCCAATTGCTACCCGCCACCCCCTGCTTCAAGTCTTGCTCTTCAAAATCCTCCTATTGCCTCCCATTTTCTCCTCTGAGAGGAAGAAGCCTCCTTCATTAACAACCTTATTCCAGTAGGACTAGGCACATCCTCTCCAGCTGAGACTACTTTAACCAGTGTAGTACACATAGGGGAAGGGATGCCAGTGACAGGCAACAGAGTCCAAGACAACCCACACCACAATTTTTAGTGGACCTACAGGGAGACAAAGCTACACATCTGCTATAAATATGTACATGGCCATTGTCTAACCCCTGCCTGCCCTTTGGTTGATGGTTCAGTCTCTGTGATTTCCTGTTGCGCCAAGATTAGTTTACTCTTTAGGTCTTTTCATGGTGCCCTTGACCTCTGCAGCTCATTCAATTCTATCCCCCACTCTTGCTGAAGACTCCCCATGCTCTGCCTGATGTTTACCTGTGGATCTTTGCATCTTTTTCCGTCCTCTGCTAGACGAAGCCTCTCAGGAGACAGTTATACTAGGCTCTTAACTGCAAGCATAGTATAGTATCATTAATAATGTCAGGATTGGCTCTCTAAATGGGATGGGTCTCAAGTTGAGCCTACCTAGTTTGGCTATTTCCTCAAACTCTGTTCCTTTGTTATCCCTGTGCATCTTGTAGGCAGGACAAATTCTGTGTTGAAGGTTTTGTGGGTAGGTTGATGTTCCTGTCTCTTCACAGGAAGTCTTGCCTGGCTATAAGGGGTGGCCATTTCACTCTCTAGATCCCTTGATGGTAGGAATTTCAACTATGGTCACTACCATAGACTCAATGTAGCCTTCCCTGTCCCAGGCCACCAGCTGATCCAAGAGACACCCCCTACCAATTTCCATTCTCACCCCCAGACCTTTTTTACTCCCCTGTATCCATACCCCACCCCTCACCTCACTCCTCTTCAGGCCCACTTCCCTCTATCCATTCACTTCTGATGAAGATTTTCTTTCCTCTTCTGAGTAAGATTCAAGTATCCTCCTTTGGGTCCTCCTTATTACCCAGTTTCCTTGGTTCTGAGGATTGTACCATAGTTATCCTGAACTTTATGTCTAATCTCCACTTATAAGTGAGTACATACCATGGATGTCTTTCTGGGTCTATGTTAACTCAGGATGATATTCTCAGGTTCCATCCACTTGCCTGCAAATGTTTTGATGCCTTTGTTTTAAATAGCTGAATATTATTCTGTTATATAGCTGCACCACATTTCCATTTTTTCATTATTTTATTTATTTATTTATTCACTTTACATCCTGATCACAGTCCCCCTGTTACATAGCTCCCCCCATTCATCCCTACCTTTTACCTCTGAGAAGTGTTAGGTGTCCCCCTTCCGGGTACCAACCTCAAGTTACTGCAGGACTAGGGACAACCTCTTCCACTGAGGCCCGACAAGGCAACCAAGTTAGGGGAACTGAATTCACAGGTAGACAGTAGAGTCAGGGTCAGCCTCAACTCCAGTTGTTGGAGGACTTGCATGAAGACTAAGCTGCACATCTGCTGGATAAGTGCAGAAGCCTAGGTCCAGCTTTTGTATGCTCTTTAGTTTGTGGTTCAGTATCTGGGAACACACAAGTGTACTGGACAATTGACCCTGTTGGTCATTTTGTGGAGTTCCTATTTCCGCTGGGTTCCTCAATTCATCTCCCAACTCTTCCATAAGACTTCTGGAGCCCAGTGTAATGTTTGGCTGTGGGTCTCTACATTTGTTTAGGTTAGCTGCTAGGTGAAGCCTCTAGGAAGGCAGTCATGCTATGCTCCTTTCTTTGAGTTCAGGCTGACAGATACAAACATAGTCTGAGGCATCAAGGTAGTTGAAGAAAGAAGGCAGGCCAGCCGTGTGTCCCTATTGATCCTCTAAGGACAGCTCAGTGCATTACCCACAAATTGGCAAAGGGTTGCTACTGCACTTATTTATGGCCATCTAGCACAGAGAACCTGTGTATCCAGGCCAGCAGTGACAAATATAGCTGTCAATAGTGACTTCACTTGTGATATCGTTGTGACAAGTCTTTGACCAGCAATGAAGTATCAAAGTCTCACACTGTGTCCCTGTGAATCTAATACCTGTGCGGTCAGAATACTATTTGTTTCCGCCATCCACATACACTTCTCCACGTAGATATGGCTGACTGGCACATTCATCAAAGTTGAGTTCCCAGCAAGCACATGGTGACTCACAACCGTAAGAGCTGATGCCTTCTTCTGTCATGCAGCCATACTGTATTTTTTCATCCATTCTTCAGTTGAGGGATATCTGAGTTGTTTCCAGTTTTTGGCTATTATAAATAAAGCTGTTCTGAAAATAATTGAAAAAGTATCCCTGTTGCATTGTGCAGCATTTTTGAGTATATACTCAGGTGGCATAGCTAGGCTAGGCTAGAATCCTTCCCAATTTTGTGAGAAATTCCCAAACCAACTTCCAAAGTGGTTATACAAGCTTGCACTTCCACTAGCAATGGAAAAGTGTACCCCTTGTTCCACATCCTCAAGAACATGTGCTGTTACTGGAGTTTTTGATCTTCACCATTCTGATGGATGTAAAACAGAATCTCAGAGTCATTTTAATTTGCATTTCCCTGATTACTAAGGAAGTCGAATATTCCTTTAAGCACTTCTTGGCCATTCCTGATTTCTCTGTTGAGAAACTCTGGGATTTTGTTTTGTTTGTTTGTTTTACTTGTTGTTTTGGGTTTTTTATTTTTAATTTTGTTTTTACTTATTCTCTTTACATACCACTCACTGTCTCCTTCCTGGTCACCCTTCCCACAATCCTTCCTCTATGCCCACTCCCTTTCTCCTCTGACTAGTTGGGGTTCCCATGGGTATATCCCCACCCTGGTATTTTACTCTCTATGAGGCTAGGTGTTTCCTCTGCTACTGAGGCCAGACAGAGCAGCTCAGCTAAAAGAAAATATTCCACATACAGGCCCCAGCTTTTATGATAGCCCCTGTTCCATTTGTTCAGGACAGGATCCACATGAAGACCAAGCTGCACATCTGCTACATATATGCAGGAAGGCCTAAGTTCAGCCTGTGTTTGTTCTTTGCTTGGTAGCTCAGACTCTCAGAGAAACAAGGGTCCAGGTTAGTTGACTTCTTTGTTTTTCTGTGGAATTCCTATCCCCTTAGGGGCTGTAATTCTTCCTCCTTTTTGTCTTTAAAAGTCTACAAGCTCCATCACTGGCTGTGTATCTGCATCTATCTGAGTCAGGTCCTGGATGGTACCTCTCAGAGGAGCTATGATAGGCTCCTCTCTGAAAGCTTAACAGGGCATCATTAATAGTGTCCAGGATTGGTGCTTGTCCATAGGATGGGTCTTTTGTTGGGCCATCTATTGATTGTCCATTTTCTTAGTCTCTGCTCACTCCCCTGTGCCTACATTCCTTGTAGACAGGATAAATTTAAGGTTGAAAGCTTTGTACATGGGTTGGTGTCTCTATTGTACCACTAGTTTCTATCTGGCTACAAAAGGTGGTCTCTTCACATTTCTTATCACTAGTGTAGTGAATCACAGCTAAGGTCACCGCCCATTGATTCTTGGGTGCCTCCTTTATACCAAGTCTCTATTTCATCCTGGAGACCCCCCACCAACCTACTCATCCTCATCAGTGGCTGATTTTCATTCATTTCCAGGGCCATCTAGCTATCGCTCCTCTCTTTCTCTACCTCTGATGCTGAAACCACCATTCCCCTCCCCATATCAACCTAATTCCCTCTTTCCATCTGCTACTTATGACTATTCTGCCTTCTAAGTGAGATTCAAGCTTCCTCATTTTGGCCTTCCTCTTGTTTAGAGCCTTCTTTGGTTAGGTGGTGGAGTGTAATATGATACCTGTATTTTACAGCTACTAACCACTTATAAGTAAGTACATACCATGCATGTCTTTTTGAGATCTGTTTACCTCTCTCAGGATGATATTCTCAAGTTCTATCTGTTTGTCTGCAAAATTCTTGATGTCATGGTTTTTAATAGGGTGTGGTTTCCCTAATTTAGTTCTCAACACATTTATTCTACGTTTAAAGGAGAGCAACTGTGTTTTGCTTTTTGTTTTTTTGTTTTCTTTGTGGTGTGTGTGTGTGTGTTTGTGTGTGTGTATTTGTGTGTGTTTGTTTTTTAGTTAATTTTGTATCCAGCTACTTTGTTGAAAGTGTTTTCAGCCTTAAGAGTTCTCTGCTAGAATTTTGGGGGTCGTTTACGTATACTATCATATTATCTGTAACAGTGATACTTTGAATTTTTCTTTGCAGTTTGTGCCCCATTGAATTCCTATAGTTGTCTTATTGCTATAGCTAGAACTTCAAGTACTATATTGAATATATAGGAAGTGAGTGGAGACCCTTGTCTTGTTTGTGATTTTAGTGGTATTCCTTTAAGTTTCTCTTCATTTAATTTGATGTTGGCTATTTACTTGCTTCATTTTGCTTTTTACTATATTTAGGTATGCACCTCTTACTCCTGGTCTCTCCAAGTCTTTTAATGTGAAAGGGTGTTTGATTTTGTCAAAGAGTTTTTCGGCATCTAATGAGATAGTCATATGATTTTTATTTCAGTTCATTTATATGGTGCATTACATTGATGAACTTTCATATATTGAACCATGGCTCCATCCTTGAGATGAAGCCTATTTGATCATTGCAGATAGTGTTTCTGTTGAGTTCCTGGATTTTGTTTGTATTTTATTTAGTATTTTACATCACTGTTCATAAGAGAATTGGTCTTAAACTCTTTTTGTTGAGTGTTATTTTGAGGTTGGTGATGGGGCAATGGTAATGTGTGAGTGTTGTGTGTGTGTGTTGTGTGTGTGTTAATGTTCATTTGCATGTGTATGTGCATCTTTCCTTCCTTCCTTCCTTTTATTTATTTATTTATTTATTTATTTATTTATTTATTTATTTGCTTGTGTGGAATTATTTATTTTCCGTGTTTTACGGGTTTAGTTACTCTTGTGTTGTAGTTTTCCTTCTGATGTTTTCTATAGGGCTGAATTTATGGATAGATCCTGTTTAAATTTGGATTTGTAATGGAATATCTTGTTTTCTCCATCTATAGCAATTGAAGCTTTTCTGGATATAGTAGTCTCATCTGCCTTCTGTTGTCTCTTAAGAGTGCAGCATGTCTTCCCAGAGCCCTTTCACTTTTAGTTTCTCATTGGATAATTGAGTATAATTCTAATAAGTCTACTGTCACAACTTACTCTTCCTTTTTTCTTTGCAGCTTTTTATATTCTTTTTTTGTTCTGTGTTTTTGATGTTTTGATTATTACATGACTAGAAGACATTCCTTTATGCTCTAATCTATTTGGTGTTCCATATGCGTCTTAAATCTTTAGAGACATTTCCTTCTATAGGTTAGGAAAATTTACTTCTATGATTTTTTTTTAGTTTTATTTAATCTTTTTTTTAACACTCCAGATTTTATCTTTCTCCTGGTCCACCCTCTGACTGTTCCACATCCCATACCTCCTCTCCTACCCCTGTCTCTACAAGGATGTCCCCACCTCACGCCCACACTCCACCCCATCAGACCTCCCAACTCCTGAAGCCTCCAGTCCCTTGAGGTTTAGATGCATCTTCTCTGACTAAACCCAGACCCAACAGTCCTCTGCTGTATAAGTGTTGGAGGCCTCATATCAGCTGGTGTATGTTGTCTGGTTGGTGGTGCAGTGTCTAAGAGATCTCAGGGGTCAGAGTTAATTGAGACTGCTGGTCCTCCTACAGAATCCTCCTCTTCCTTAACTTCTTCCAGTTTTTCCCTAATTCAACCAAAGGGGTCAGCAGCTTCTGCCCACTGGTTGGGTATAAATATCTGCATCTGACTTTTTCAGACACTTGTTGGGTCTTTCAGAGGACAGTCATGATAGGTTCCTTTTTGTGAGAATCTATAACCTCAGTAGTAGTGTTAGGCCTTGGACCCTTCCCGCAGAGCTGGATCCCACCTTGGGCCTGTTGCTGGACCTCCTTTTCCTCAGGTTCTTCACCATTTTTGTCAGTTCTTTCAGACAGGAACAATTGTCGGTCAGAATTTTTGATTATGGGATGGCAACTCCATCCCTCACTTGATGCTCTGTCTTTCTGCTGGAGATAGGCTCTACAAGTTCCCTCTCTCCACTATAGGACATTTCATATAAGGTCCCTCCCTTGAGAGTCTTGAGAGTCTCTCACTTTCCAGGTCTCTGGTACATTCTAAAAGGGTCTCCCACTTCTTAACTCCCAAAATTGTGTTTCCATTCTTTCTGCTGGTCCTCAGGGCTTCAGTCCTTTTCCCCCACCCAATACCTGATCATGTTGCCATCATCCCCTCCTTGTCCCCTTTCCCACCTAGATCCCTCCCTGCTTTCCCCCTCAAGTGATTGCTTTCTTCTCTTCTCGCTCCCAGGTGGGATTGAGTCGTCCTCACTAGGGCCATTTGGCTTGTTAACCTTTTTGAGTTCTGTAGACTGTATCCTGGGTATTCTGAACTTTTTTTGTTAATATCCACTTACTGGTGAGTACATGCCATGCATGTCCTTTTGGGTCTGAGTTACCTCACTCAGGATGATACTTTCTAGTTCCATCCATTTGCCTGCAAAACTCAGGATGTCCTTGTACTTAATAGCTGAGTAGTATTCCATTGTGTAAGTGAACCACATTTTTTGTATACATTCTTCTGTGGTGGGACATCTGGATTGTTTCCAACTTCTGGCTATCACAAACAAGGCTTCTATAAACATAGTGGAACACATGCCCCTGTGGCATGGTGGAACATCTTTCAGCTATATTCCCAAGAGAGATATTGCTGGATCTTCAGGTACATCTATTTCCAATTTTCTGAGCAAATTCCAGATTGATTTCCAGAGTAGTTGTACCAGTTTGCAATGGAGGAGTGTTCCTCTTTCTCCACATCCTCACCAACATGTGCTGTCACCTGAGGTTTTGAACTTAGCCATTCTGATTGATGTAAAGTGGAATCTCAGGGTCATTTTGATTTGCATTTACCTGATCACTAAAGATTTTTAACATTTCCTTAAGTGCTTCTCAGCCATTGGATATTCCTCTGTTGTGAATTCTCTGTTTAGTGCTATACTTCACTACTTGATTGGGTGGTTTGGGATTTTGGCGATTAGTTTTTTGTGTTCTTTACACATTTTGAATATTAGCCCTCTATTAGATGTGGGGTTAGTGAAGACTTTTTCCTAGTCTGTAGGTTGCCGATCTGTCCTATTGACTATGGCCTTTGCCTTACAGAAACTTTACATTTTCAAGATGTCCCATTTATCAATTCTTGATTTTAGAGTATGAGCCATTAGAGTTGTTTAGGGAATTTCCCCGTGCTCCAACGAGTTCAAGGATCTTTCTTACTTTCTCTTCTATTAGATTCAGTGTATCTGGTTTTATGTTGAGGTTCTTGTTCCACTTGGACTTGAGCCTTGTGCGAAGTGACAAATATAGATCTATTTTCATTTTTCTACATACAGACTGCCACTTAGTCCAGCACTATTTATTGAAGATGCTTTCTTTTTTCCATTGTATATTTTTGGATTCTTTTTCAAAAATCAAATGTCTGTAAGTGTCGAGTTTTATTTCTGGGTCTTTAATTTTATTCTGTTGAGCAATATATCTGTCTCTGTACCAATATCTTGCAGTTTTTACCACTACTGCTCTGTAGCATAGCTTGAAGTCAGGGATGGTGATTCCTGTGACCTGCGCAATCATCTCGCCAGCAAGAATGCAAGCAGACACCAGGATCCTTCTACAGCAAGCGTTTATTGTGATGTGAAGAGGAAGACCCCAGGCCCCGAAAAGGCACTGCTTATATATACCCTGGAGCGGTGTGTTCATTTCTGATTGGCTGCTCACTCAGGAACGCATATTACGCCCTGGGAAGGGCCGTGATTTGGAGAGCGTTCACCACTTGCACATGAGCAGTTCACCTGTAAACTTGGGAGAGCACCGGATGCCAGCGCCATCTTGTAATGCCGAATACTGTCACCGCTCACCGTGGCTCTCAACATCTCCCCCTTTTTGTTTTATTAAGATGGAGCTACCCTTGACCTGTCTGGCGTGGTAACAATCATGACTCAAACTCAAGCCCGATCAAGCAAACTCCATCTTGGGGGAGTAAGCGATCAAGGACTGATAGTTTAATACATTCTCCCCTACCCTACCTGGTGCAATGGAAACAAGTCCTCTGGGTGCAAGGGCTAGGGGAAACAGAAAGAGATGCAAACACCCGTTCCTGTGCAATGGAGCCATCTCCCAGGGGTGAAAGGGCTGTTTGCCTCAATATTCAGGTACCACAGCTACACAGACAAGGACCAGCCAGGCCAAGACCCCTCACCGACCCAGTGCAATGGGCTAATCCCTTGGGGTGCAATGGCTGAGGGATCTGTCTGCTGGCTATTTCCTTAACATGGACAACCAGATTTCAGGAGATGAACCTTGTTCTAGGGCCACAAGCGCTTGGGCAATAATGACCTTGTCACGTTTTTGTTGAGCTCTGAGCTTGCAAACCAACCAAAGCATGAACACTAATCCACAACATAGGGCTGCACCAAACAGGCCTACTCCCACCCACTCTTTAAAGGAGGAGAAGGCCGAAGAAATCCAGGAGGAGAGTCCTTCAGTCAGTGATAGATCCATTCGTGTTGAGTTAATAGCTACCACTGCCGCTCGAAATAATTCAAGGGTCTCATCATATCCTTCGGACCAATTTCCTGCAAGATATAAAGATAATTTTCTAGACAAATTAGCTGCTCATGTGTAATTATCGCATTGCACACTGGTAATGCACAGGGCGCCTAACCTTCTTTCGCACCCCAATTGGGCTAATAAGAAGAGAATATCCAATCTTTGTTCTACTAAATCAATGCGCTGATTGACCACCATCAACCCGCCTTTTAACTGGGCACTAGCAGAAGTATGAAGGTCAACTGCGTCTGCCACTGTTGCGGATAGTTGATTTAAAACTGCACCTGTTTGGACTGTGGTTGACATGGCGATCCCAGCAGCAGTAGCTGCAACCGCGCTAATGGAGATCGCCATTATAATAGCTGCAGTTATCCCAAAATCTCTTTTTTGTCTGAATAATGACAGAGTAGATGGGGTTTTCACGGGAATGGGGACCCATCTTGGCACTCTAGCAATCATGGCATGCCTTGCTTGTTCGGTAGCCCAACACTGAGACATTATGCAGGAATCATTAGTGCAATTTTTTAAATTAATAATTAATTTAATAATTTTTAAACTGGTTTTCCTGGAATTCATTTGGTAGACCAGGCTGGCCTTGAACTCAGAGATCTGCCAGCCTCTACCTCTCAAGTGCTGGGATACCTGTCTTTTTTTATTATTATTATTATTGAATGTTTTATTTACATTTCCTATGTTGTCCCCTTACCCCATCCCCCACCCACCCAGGAACCCCCAATCCCCTCACCCCTCCTCCTTCTTCTCTGTGGATGTAACCTCTATCTCCCCCCCACTCCCCACCCTCAAAATTCACACCCCCTGGGGTATCCAGCCTTCATGCACACAAGGTTCTCTTCATCCACCTATGCCCAGCAGGGCCCTCTACTCTTACATATTCAACTGACTCGCTGGATCCCTCCCTAAGTGCTCCCAGGCTGGTGGTTTAGACCCTGGGAGCTGTGGTTGGTTGGTATTGTTGCTCTCCTCATGGTGCCACAAATCCTTTCAGCTCTTCTTCAATCTTCACTCTAACTCCTCTATTGAGAACCCCATGATCAGTACAATGGCTACTTGTGAGCATCTGCCTCTGAGTATGTCAGACTCTTGAAGACCTCTGAGGAGATATCCATATCAGGCTCTTATCAACATGCACTTCCTGACTTCGACATCAGCATCTAACTTTGGTGATTGCACATGGGATAGATACTCAGGTGGAGTGGTCTTCAGACTGCCCCTCCTTCAGTTTCTGTCCCTCACTTTGTCACCATACTTGCTCCCTTGAGTATTTTGTTGCTCCTGCTAAGAAGGACCGAATCACCCCCACTTGGTCTTCCTTCTTTATGCGCTTCATGTGGCCTGTGAGTTGCATCTTGGGCATTTCAAAGTTCTGGGCTAATATCCAATAATCAGTGAGTGAATACCATGTGTGTTCTTTGGTGATTGGCTTAACTCACTCAGGATAATAATTTCTAGTTCCATCCATTTACCTAGGAACCTCTCGAATTCATTGTTTTTAATAGCTGAGTAATACTCCATTGTGTAAATATACCACATTGTTTTAATCCATTCGTCAGTTGAAGGACATCTGGGTTCTTTCCAGCTCCTGGCCATTATAAACAAGGCTGCTATGAACATAGTTGAGCATATGTCCTTGTTATATGTTCGAGCATCTTCTGGGTATATGCCTAGGAGTGGTTTAGCTGGATCCTCAGGTAATGCTATGTCAGATTTTCTGAGGAACCGCCACACTGATTTCCAAAGTGGTTGCACCATCTTGCAGTCCCACCAACAATGGAGGAGTGTTCCTCTTTCTCCACACTCTTGCCAGCATCTACTATCACCTGAGTTTTTAATCTTAGCCATTCTAACTGGTGTGAGATGGAATCTCAGGGTTGTTCTGATTTGCATTCCCTGATGACTAAGGACACTGCACATTTCTTTAGGTGCTTCTCGGCCATTCGAATTTCTTCCATTGAAAATTCTTTGTTAAGCTCTATACCCCATTTTTTAATAGGATTATTTCATTGTCTGGAGTCTAATTTCTTGAGTTCTTTGTATATATTGGATATTAGCCCTCTATCAGATGTAGGATTGGTAAAGATCTTTTCCCAATTTGTTGGTTGTCGTTTTGTCCTATTGACAATGTCCTTTGCCTTATAGAAACTTTGCAATTTTACGAAGTCCCATTTGTCAATTCTTGATCTTAGAACATATGCCATTGGAGTTCTGTTCAGGAACTTTTCCCCTGTGCCCAAATATTCGAGGCTTTTCCCCACCTTCTCCTCTATTAGTTTCAGTGTAGCTGATTTTATGTGAAGGTCCTTTATCCACTTAGACTTGAGCTTTGTACAAGGGGATAAGAATGGATCAATTTTCATTCTTCTACATGTTGTCCTCCAGTTGAACCATCACCATTTGTTGAAAATGCTGTCTTTTTCCACTGGACAGTTTTAGCTCCTTTGTCAAAGATCAAGTGACCATAGGAGTGTGGGTTCATTTCTGGGTCTTCAATTCTATTCCATTGATCTTCCTGCCTGTCTCTGTACCTATACCAGGTAGTTTTTATCACTATTGCTCTGTAGTACAGCTTGATTTCAGGGATGGTGATTCCTCCCGAAATTCTTTTATTGTTGAGAATAGTTTTCGCTATCCTGGGTTTTTTGTTATTCCATATGAATTTGAGAATTTCCTTTTCTAACTCTGTGAAGAATTGAGTTGGGATTTTAATGGGGATTGCATTCAATCTGTAGATTGCTTTTGGCAAGATGGCCATTTTTATTATATTAATCCTACCAATCCATGAGCATGGGAGATCTTTCCATCTTCTGAGATCTTCTTCAAATTCTTTCTTCAGAGACTTGAAGCTCTTCTCATACAGGTCTTTCACTTGCTTGGTTAGATTCACACCAAGGTATTTTATATTATTTGCAACTATTGTGAAAGGTGTCATTTCCCTAATTTCTTTTTCAGTCTGTTTATCTTTCATGTAGAGGAAGGCTACTGATTTGTTTGAGTTGATTTTATAACCAGCCACTTTGCTGAAGTTGTTTATCAGGTTTAGGAGTTCTCTGGTGGAAGTTTGGGGGTCACTTAAGTATACTATCATATCATCTGCAAATAGCGATATTTTGACTTCTTCCTTTCCTATTTGTATCCCTTTGACTTCTTTTTGTTGTCTAATTGCTCTGGCTAGGACTTCCAGTACTATATTGAATAGGTAGGGGGAGAGTGGGCAGCCTTGTCTAGTCCCTGATCATAGTGGGGTTGCTTCAAGTTTCTCTCCATTTAGCTTGATGTTGGCTACTGGTTTGCTGTAAATTGCTTTTACTATATTTAGGTAGGGGCCTTGAATTCCTGATCTTTCCAAGACTTTTATCATGAAGGGATGTTGAATTTTGTCAAATGTTTTCTCAGCATCTAGTGAAATGATCATGTGGTTTTTTTTTTCTTCAAGTTTGTTTATATAGTGGATTATATTGATGAATTTCTGAATATTGAAACATTCCTGCATTCCTGGGATAAAACATACTTGATCATGATGGATGATTGTTTTGATGTGTTCTTGGATTCAATTTGCTAGAATTTTATTGAGTATTTTTGCATCGATGTTCATAAGGGAGATTGGTCTGAAGTTCTCTTTCTTTGTCGGGTCTTTGTGGGGTTTGGGTATGAGTGTAATTGTAGCTTCATAGAACGAATTGGGTAGTGTTCCTTCTGTCTCTATTTTGTCGAATAGTTTGAAGAGAATTGGTATTAGGTCTTCATTGAAGGTCTGATAGAATTCAGCACTAAAACCATCTGGTCCTGGGCTTTTTTTAGTGGAGAGACTTTTAATGACTGCTGCTATTTCCTGAGGGGTTATGGGACTATTTAGATGGTTTATCTGCTCCTGGTTTAACTTCGGTACCTGGTATCTGTCTAGGAAATTGTCCATTTCATCCAGGTTTTCCAGTTTTGTTGAGTATAGGCCTTTGTAGTTGGATCTGATGATTTTTTGAATTTCTTCAGTTTCTGTTGTTATGTCTCCCTTTTCAGTTCTGATTTTATTAATTTGGACACTGTCTCTGTACCCTCTGGTTAGTCTGGCTTAAGGTTTATCTATCTGTTGATTTTCTCAAAGAACCAGCTCCTGGTTTTATTGATAGTTTGTATTGTTCTTTCTGTTTCAATTTGGTTGATTTCAGCCCTGAGATTGATTATTTCCTGCCTTCTACTCCTCCTGGGTGTATTTGTTTCTTTTTGTTCTAGAGCTTTTAGTTGTGCAGTCAAGTTGTTAGTGTGTGCTCTTTCCAGTTTCTTTTTGTAGGCACTTAGAGCTATGAGTTTTCCTCTTAGTACTGCCTTCATGGAGTCCCACAAGTTTTGGTATGATGTGTCCTCATTTTCATTGAATTCTAAAAAGTTTTTTATTTCTTTCTTTATTTCTTCCTTGACCAAGTCATCATTGAGTAGATAGTTCTTCAGTTTCCATGTGCACATGGGTTTTCCATTGGTTTTGTCATTATTAAAGACCAGTCTTAGTCCGTCATGATCTGATAAGATGCAAGGGATTATCTCAATCTTTTTGCATCTGTAGAGCCCTGTTTTGTGACCAATTATATGGTCTATTTTGGAGAAGGTACCATGAGGTGCTGAGAAAAAGATATATTCTTTTGTTTTAGGATGAAATGTTCTATAGATGTCTGTTAAGTCCATTTGGTTCATGACTTCTGTTAATGTCAAAGTGTCTCCGTTAAGTTTCTGTTTCTATGATCTGTCCATTGCTGAGAGTGTGGTGTTGAAATCCCCCACTATTATTGTGTGAGGTGTAATGTGTGTTTTGAGCTTTAGTAAAGTTTCTTTTATGTATGTAGGTGCCCTTTCATTTGGATCATAGACGTTCAGAATTGAGAGTTCACCTTGGTAGATTTTTCCTTTGATGAGTATGAAGTGTCCTTCCTTATCTTTTTTGATTAATTTTGGATGAAAGTCGATTTTATTTGATATTAGAATGGCTACTCCAGCTTGTTTCTTGGGACCATTGGCTTGGAAAATTGTTTTCCACCCTTTTATTCTGAGGTAGTGTCTGTCTTTGTCACTGAGGTGCGTTTCTTGTATGCAGCCAAATTCTGGGTCTTGTTGGTGTATCCAGTCTGATAGTCTGCGTCTTTTTATTGGGGAATTGAGACCATTGATGTTAAGAGATATTAAGGAAAAATGATTGTGGCTTTCTGTTTTTTTTGTTATTAGAGGTAAAGTTATGTTTGTATAGTTATCTTCTTTTGGGGTTGTTGGAAGATTACTCCTTGCTTTTTCCAGGTTGTAGTTTCCCTCGTTGTGTTGGCGTTTTCCATCAATTATCCTTTGAAGTGCTGGGTTTGTGAGAAGATATTGTGCAAATTTGGTTTTGTCATGGAATATCTTGGTTTCACCATCTATAGTGATTGAGAGTTTTGCTGGGTATAGTAATCTGGGCTGGCAATTGTGTTCTCTTAGTGTCTGTATGATGTCAGTCCAGGCTCTTCTGGCTTTTATAGTCTCTGGTGAGAAGTCTGGTGTAATTCTTATATGTCTGCCTTTATATATTACTTGACATTTTTCCCTTACTGCTTTTAGTATTTTTTCTTTGTTTTGTGCATCTGATGTTTTGATTATTATGTGACGGGAGGTATTTATTTTCTGGTCTAGTCTATTTGGTGTTCTGTAGGCTTCTTGTATGTTTATGGGCATCTTGTTCTTTAGGTTAGGGAAGTTTTCCTCAATAATTTTGTTGAAGATATTTACTGGCCCTTTAAGTTGGGAATCTTCATTCTCATCTATACCTATTATCCTTAGGTTTGGTCTTCTCATCGTGTCCTGGATTTCCTGGATGTTTTGAGTTAGGAGTTTTTTGCATTTTGCATTTTCTTTGACAACTGTGTCAATATTTTCCACCGTATCTTCTGCATTTGAGATTCTCTCTTCTATCTCTTGTATTCGGTTGGTGATGCTTGTGCCTATGACTCCTGATCTCTTTCTTAGATTTTCTATCTCCATGGTTGTCTCCCTTTGAACTTTCTTTATTGTTTCTATTTCCAGTTTCAGATCCTGAATGTTTTTGTTTAATTCCTTCTTTGTGTTTTCTTGCATTTCTTTAAGGGATTTCTGTGATTCCTCTTTAAGGGTGTCTATCTGTTTACTTGTACTCTCCTGTATTTCTTTAAAGGAGTTACTTAATTCCTTCTTATAATCCTCTATCATCATCATGAGAAGTGATTTAAATTCTGAATCCTGCTTTTCAGGTGTGATGGGGTGTTCAGGGCTTGCTATATTGGGAGAACTGGATACTGATGATGCCAAGAAACTTTGGTTTCTGTTGCTTATGTTCTTGTGCTTGCCTTTCGCCATCTGGTTAACTCTAGTGTTACCTGCCCTCACTGTGTAAGACTGGAGTCTGTATTTCCAGTTATCTTGCATATTGCAGAGCTCCTCGGAGTCCAGATGTCTCTGTGGTCTTATGCTCCTAATCTCCTGGGTGGAAGAACTCCTGGGACTCAAGCCACTTCTTGGATCTGGAAATCCTTCTGCTCTGAGTGCAGTGGTTCCTCGGCTGCTCTGAGTGCAGTGGCTCCTCGATGACTCAGGATTCAGTTTCTCCACAGGACAGGAGCAGACTGACTCTGTGTCTGCTCCATCCCAAAGGACCAGGTAGGGGTGGAAGGGAAGTGGAATTCCGGAGGGGCGGGCTTTGGGTAGCTGTTGTGCCCTGAATGTCCCTGGCTCCCAGATGTATCTCTGGGGCTTAGGGAGTGAGATGGAGTTCTTACCAGCTGCTCTGAGTGCAGTGGCTCTTCTTGGATGACTCTGAATTCAGTATCTCCACAGGATAGGAGCAGACCGATTCTGTGTCTGCCCCAGCCCAAAGGACCAGGCAGGGGTAGTGCAATTTTCAAATGAAGAATTTGAAAGAATAAACAGGAAGGGGGAAAAACACACACCGGGGTAGGTGAAAAGTCAATTTGTTTTTGAATTTTATCAACCCCAGTAATTTCTATAGTAGAATTATTGTGTATTCCCGAGGTATTCCCAAGGTTCCATCAATTCCCTGGGTTGCTATCTGATGATACTGATAAAATTTGGAAGTGCCATTAAAGATGGCCTTCCCTGTGGTTCCACCCTGAATAAAGACCAACGGACTGAGATCTGTGCAACTACCATTAACTCCACAGAGTAACCATTTATGGAAAGGATGTATCCTGAAATCTTGAATGAACATCCCCTGTTTCATATCCTCTTCTCCCCCTGGGTCGAACCTCATATTAGGGGAGAAGGAAAAGGTCTTATCCTGGTTTGCCCAACTAGTAAGAGGGGATTGACAATCAGACCAAGGAGGAATGTTTTCTTCATTATCTACACTACAATGGGGAGCTATCCTAGGTTGAGGAGGACGTTCCTTACAAGTGGCTTTAGGCAATAAAAAGGTACCATTGATCCAAATTGCCTTTTGCCAAAAGGTTTTGCTTGTAATGGTTATATCTGTGTTGCTGGTATTCTGAGTGATGTGCAACCAGCCTCCTTGTTTGTCATCAAACAGTCCCAAGGCCTGGCTTGCTAACCTGATACAATCTCCATCATTCTCAAATTGGAAACAGAGAGAGCCTTTTTCTACCAGGGAGCGATTCTCTCCTAAGGGTGCCCATATAGGGTCATATGGGAGATATGGCAAATCCAGAGTTTTATTAGTTATAAAAAACTTAGGGAACACAACTGAATTATGTCTAATTGGCATAGGCTTTGGATAGGCAGATAATATAGCCCATATTTGTACCCCCCATATACTAGGAACCCAATGCTGGAGGATCCAAATAAGGACTGAAAACGTCTGCAGATGAATCCTTCGGGGGGTCATCTTCAGTTGCCACGAGTCGTCACGTCAGTCGCTCTGGTAGCCAAAATGGATTGTCTTCTTCCTGCGGAAAAACACAAACAGCTCCCCTGGATCTTATTAAAATAGGATCCAGGCCTTTCCATTGGCCAGTCAAGACATCCTTCCACTTGACCATCTCCTTTGGCCTATCAGGCTCTAAGCAATGACAGTCAGCAGCCGAATGGCCCTGACTGTCCAAATTTAAAAAATTAAGAGTAAAGAGTGCTATAGAAATGGTTACTCGTGGCACTAAGGGTAGAGACTCCTCGATTCCCCTTTTTGTTTTATTAGATAAGATTTTAGAGTGCGATGAGCCCATTCTATGATGCCTTGTCCTTGAGGATTGTATGGAAGGCCCGTCAGGTGGGTCACCTCCATTTGGCGTCAAAATTGTCCAAACTTTTGAGAAGTATAAGCTGGTCCATTATCAGTTTTGAGAATTTTAGGCTTTCCCCAGGCACTCCAGGATAACATGTGCTGCCTTTTCTCACAATAAGGGGGAGGCAAAAATGATTCCAGAACAGATGTCAATAGAAACATGTAAATACTGAAGTCTCCCAAAGGATGGAATATGGGTAACATCCATTTGCCAAATCTGCAACGGCCGAATTCCTCGCAGATTAATTCCCACATGAGCCACAGGTGAAAATTGACAGCAATTCTGATATTGAGTAACTATATCTCTAGCTTCTTTTCTAGTTATATCAAATCGACGATGTAACGTCTCTGCTGTCACATGAAATTTTTTATGAAAATCTTTGGCCAAATCCAATTTTGAGGATAGGGCGATAGCAACCAACTTTGTGGCTCGATCCGCCAGGTCATTTCCATGATACATTGGACCTGGTAGACCTGAGTGAGCCCTAATATATGTAATAAAAACAGGTTATCTTCTATTGACCAAGGTAGATTGAATCTTTTGAAAAACTTCTACAAGCCTGCTAGAGGGCCTGATTAACCCAGCAACTTCCAAGACTTTAACTGCATTTACCACATAAAGGGAATCAGATACAATATTTAAGTGGCCTGGAAAGGTTTCTAAGACTTCCAGTACCACCAAGCATTCCACAATTTGAGGTGAAGCTTCATTATATTGTTTAGATGTAACTCTATCATCAACCACATAAGCGCCTACTCCTGTTTTTGACCCATCCGTATATATCACTACCCCATCTGGGAGTGGTTCTTGAGATAAAATACATGGGAAGACGACAGCCTGACTCAAGGCAAAATGTAAAATAGGATGTTTAGGATAATGATTACCTATTTGGCCATTAAAGGAGGTGACTAACACCGCCCAAACATCAGAGGTAGCAGTTAATATTTGAACCTGATGTGCAGTGTAAGGTACTATCAGAACCTTAGGCTCCCTTCCAAAATGGGTAATAGCTGCTTTTATTCCCCGAAGGGCAAGCTTAGCAACTGCATCTGGATACCATTCAATAATCTTTGCAGAGGATGCATTAGGATGGATCCATAATAAGGGCCCGTCCTGCCATAACACAGCAGTTGGTAAATGTCTGGTTTTAAAGACACATAAATTAAAAGTTTTAGTCTCATCAATGCGTTTTAGCTGGGCCTCCTGCAAGGGATCCTCTACCATTTGCAGGGCACAGCTTGCAGCTGGTGTTAGTGCCCTTGGTGAGGAAATGTGAGAATCTCCTTCCAAAATGTCAAACAAAGGTTTCAATTCAGCAGAGGGAATTTTCAAAAATGGTCTTAACCAATTTATATCACCTAATAATTTTTGAAAATCATTTAAGGTATGTAAATGATCTCTGTGAATTTCTAATTTTTGAGGAACTATTTTCTCAGGGCAAATAACCGTCCCTAAAAAGGAACCAATTTCTGAAATTTGAACCTTCTCTGTGGCAATATGCAGACCCTGCTGTCCTAATGTAGCAATTAATAAAGGGTACGAGTTCTGCAAAATGGTCAACTCTTTATGGCACATAAGAATATCATCCATATAATGAATCAAGAGCAGGAAAGGAAATTGTTTCCTAACAGGTTCAAGGGCCATTTGTACATATAGTTGACACATAGTAGGACTATTGGCCATGCCTTGAGGCAAAACTGTCCAATGATATCTCTTATCAGGTTCAAGGTGATTAATAGCAGGTAATGTAAATGCAAATCTCTATCTGTCTTGTGGGTGTAGGGGAATGAAGAAGAAGCAGTCTTTAATATCTGTAATTATTATCCTCCATTGTCTGGGTAAGGCAGAAAGCAAGGGTAAACCTCTTTGCACCGAACCAAACAATCACATCTGAGCATTAATGGCTCTTAAATCATGGAGAAGTCTTCATTTTCCTGTTTTCTTTTTTATGACAAAAATAGGCGTATTCCAAAGGGAAGTAGAAGGTTCTAAATGGCCATTTTTAACTTGTTCTTCAATTAATTTGGTAGCGGCCTCCAATTTCTCAGAGGATAAAGGCCATTGAGGAACCCACACGGCCTCCTCCGTAAGCCAGGGTATGGGCATAGAGCCCTCAATGGCAACTAGGGAAAACCCAGACCTTGTCTTCCTGTATTACTTTCTTGTGAGATTGGGTTTAATCTTCCTTGTTCTTTTCTGCCAAGGCCTTTTCCTTCCTTATATCCCATCCTTTTCATAATTTCTATGGCTTGTTGTGAATACTCATTAGTCAATGTCAGTCCCAAGTCTTGCAAAATGTCTCTTCCCCAGAGGTTAACAGGGAGAGGAAGCACATAACGTATAAAGCTTCCTGTTTGACCCTCTGTTGTCTGCCAAGTCAAGGAGCGTGAACTGACTGCAGGGCTGGCCTCATATCCCAATCCCTGTAAGGAGTGGGATGATTGTGTAACAGGCCATGCCTTAGGCCACCAGTTGGAGGAAATAATACTTTTATCAGCTCCTGTATCTAAAATTCCTACAAAATTCTTCCCCTCTATCAATAATTGTAAAGTGGGTCTAGTTTTAAGATCGACTTCCAGGTGAGCGAAGTCAGTTCCTGAAGAACCAAGCCCATTGGTGCCTCTAGGCACCGCGGTTGATGGGAAACAATAGTGCAAACTTGGGAAAATAATCAATTGAGCAATCCTATCCCCAGGGGAAATAGAAAATATGCCTTGTGGACAAGAACAGAGAACCTGAAGTTCCCCTGTATAATCTTGGTCTATCACTCCAGGGTGAACCACGAATCCTTTCAATGTTAGAGAGGAGAGACCTAGAATAAGGCCGACACTTCCCTCAGGCAGGGGACCTTTGAAATCATCTGAGACAAGCTGCACGCCCACATGTGGCGTTAGTAAGAATTGGGAGGTGGAATGGAGGTCCAATCCTGTGGAGCCTCTTGTAGCTCTGCAGCTAGAGGTGTCCCCCGGCTGCAGGTTTGTGTCCCATATTTTTTGGGGCCCTGGGATCTGGGGCCAGGAAACCCATTTTTGGAGTACCTTCATCTCTTCCCAGTTGTGGGGAATCATGTTGAATAAGCTTTCTTTGAATATCTCTGACTGAGCAACACTCATTAGCCCAGTGATAACCTTTCCTGCATTTGGTACAAAGCCCTGGGGTTCTTTTTTGCATGGAAGCATGACACTCTCGTTTCAAATGACCCGGTTTGCCACAGTTATAGCATTCTTTACTGCCACCAGGACTTGAGTGGTTTTGGCTTTGCAAAATAGCTGCTGCAAGGCCAGCATTGGTCAGTGGGCCTCCAAGTCCTCGGCAGACCTTTATCCAATCTGTCAACCCTTTGCTTCTTCTAGGAGTAATTACTGCCTTGCATTCTGGTGAAGCATTTTCATACACCAGTTGTTCTATCAGTGGTTTAACTCGCTCCGGGTCTCCAAAAATTTTGCCTGCTGCTTCTGTCATTCTAGCCACAAAGTCTGAAAATGGATCTTGGGGGCTTTGCAGTATTTTCGTTAAATTTCCCCCAGCCTCCCCCTTCTTTGAGAGGGCTTTCCATGCTTTAATAGCGGCAGCGGAGATCTGGCCGTATGCTCCCCAATCGTAGTTTGTCTGATCATTAACAAACCGTCCCTGCCCTGTTAGCAGGTCAAATGTCCATTGCCGTTGATTGCCTTCCACGTTAGCGTTGGCTTTTGCCTGTGTCTGAGAAGCATCATGCCACAAGGCTTTCCACTCCATATATTGTCCCATGTTAGGGAGGGCAGCTTTTACTGTATTTTGCCAATCACTCAGAGTCATTGCCATAGTGGCAAGTCTCTCGAGCTGCATGACTGTGAAATTGGCATCAAACCCATACTTCTGAACTGATTCAGCAAGTTCTTTAATAGGGGTATATTCTACCGGTGCGTGGACGCGACCTCCCTCTGCAGCCTCAAACACCGGGAAGGCTTGTAACATCTTTCTTTTATCTTCCTTTGAACGGAAAAAGTCCGAACAGCACCCGTCCGCACAGGGCGGAGAAGCACTGGGGACTATGGCTGGAACTGCTGCCTGGGAGATCACCGTGGGCCAGGGAGCCACACGGTTCCTATTTTCCGCCTTCTTTTGCTTTTGATTCGGCGGTCGCGGGCGCCCATCTGGATGGTATCTTTTCTCCTCATAGCGGGCTGCTTCTTCATCTAAGTCCTCTTCCTCGGAGGGACTTAGTTCCTCTGACTCAGAGCTATCAAGTCCCAAGGCCTCCAATTCCTTTACCGGATAAAGAGATTTTCTTTCTGAGGCCTCTTCTCCCTTCATGCGCTTCTCTCCCAGGGCGTCCTTTCCCCTATCTTTCACTTCCATGGACTGAGCATCTTTGGAAGGGTCTTTTTTCTTAGGCATGCCTTTTCTTTTTTTCTTTCTGAGCTCCTAACCTCTTATCCCGCTCTGTTTCTGTCATGCTGTCTTGTAACTCCTCTAGCACTCCCTGACCTGCCACGATAGTTGGGCGGCATTTCTCATCTTGTAGGCACGATCTTACTAGCCTCCACAGCGGCCGAGTCCCAGGCTTCAATTTTCCATTCTGTTGTTCCCTAATTAAATCGCCCTCCAATTTGTCCTAGGAGGCAAGCGTTAGCGACCCTGAGCATATATACCAGGGCGCCGAGCGGTCGACCTCCTTCACAAACCCCTCTAAAGTTTTTGTAGAGACTTTTAATTTGTCGCAAGAGCGACTGAAGCGCCATGATCACCGAATGCGAAGCTCCCATGTTGCTCTCTTATCTATGAGAGAATCTGACACAAGGAGAGGGGCACCGTGGCTTATATACATCCGACTAACCGTGCCCAATGGTGGCGGAATTTAACAAGAGAATTGGTGGAAACAAAACAAAACCAAAAGGAAGAAAATGAGCACTGCCACAACGACAATGAGAGCCTCTACAGCACCTAGTAACTGGGGAGAGAGATGAGATAGATCAAGACCAAACATACCTCTCAGAGTTTACCTTCATCTTGCAGTTCTGAATCCTCCCCGTGAATGGGGTCTCCTCGGCGCCAGCGATGGTGGGTTCTCAGATTTCGCCACCAGCTGTGACCCTCGCAATCGTCTCCCCAGCAAGAACGCACGCAGACACCAGGATCCTTCTGCAGCAAGCATTTATTGCGATGTGAAGAGGAAGACCCCGGGCCCCGAAAAGGCACTGCTTATATATACCCTGGAGCGGCGTGTTCATTTCTGATTGGCTGCTCGCTCAGGAACACATATTGTGCCCCGGGATGGGCCGTGATTTGGCGCGCATTCACCACTTGCACATGTGCAGTTCACCTGTAAACTTGGGAGAGCACAGCATGCCAGCGCCATCTTGTAATGGCGAATACTGTCACTGCTCACCATGGCTCTCTACAGATTCCCCCAGCTGTTCTTTTATTGTTAAGAATTGTTTTCTCTATTCTGAGTTTTTTGCCTTTCCAGACGAATTTGAGAATTGCTCTTTCCAAGAAAGACATTGTCTTTGAAGAATTGTGTTGGGATTTTGATGAGGATTGTGTTGAATTGATAGATTGCCTTTGATAGGATAGCCATTTTTATTATGTTAGTTCTGCCAATCCATGAACATAGAAGATCTCTCCATTTTCAGAGATCTTTGTTTTTTTTCTAGAGAGACTTATTGCCATACAGGTCTTTCACTTGTTTGGTTAGAGTTACTCAAAGATATTTTATGTTATTTGTGGCTATTGTGAAGGGAGTTGTTTCCCTAATTTCGTCCTCAGACTGTTTATCCTTTGTATAAAGGATGGCTACTAATTAAGTATAGTTAATTTTATATCCATCCAGTTTGCTGAAGTTGTTCATCAGCTCTAGAAGTTCTCTGGTATCATTTTTAGGGTTGCTTTTGTATACTATCATATCATCTGCAAATACTGACACCTTTATTTCTTCCTTGCCAATTTGTATCTCCTTGATCTCTTCTTGTTCTCTTGTTGTTCTAGCTAGAACTTTGAACACTGTATTGAATGGATATAGGGAGAGTAGGCATGTTTGTCTTGCCCCCAATTTTAGTGGGATTGCTTCAAGTATGTCTCCATTTAATTTGATATTGACTATTGGTTTTCAGTAAATTGCTTTTATTATGTTTAAGTATGAGCCTTGAATTCCTGATCTCTCCAATACTTTTAACATGAAGGGATGTTATACTTTGTCAAATGCTTTTTTTGCATCTAAGGAGATGAATATGTGATTTTTTTCAGTTTGTTTATATAGTGGATTGCATTATTGTATCTTAATATATTGAACCAACCTTGTATCCCTGGGATAAAGCCTACTTGATCATGGTGAATGATGGTTTTGATATGTTCTTGGATTTGGTTTGCAAGAATTTTATTGAGTATTTCTGCACTGACATTCAGAAGCAAAACTGGTCTAAAATTCTCATTTTTGTTTGGGTCCTTGTGTGGTTTAAGTATCAGAGTAATTGTGGATTCATAGAATGAACTAGGTAATGTTCCTTCTGTTTCTATTTTATGGAATAGTTTGAGGAATATTGGTATTAGGTCTTCTTTGAAGGTGTTGTAGAATTCTGCACTAAAGCCGTCTGCCACACACACACACACCCAAAAAACTGGCTTTTTTTGGTTAGGAGAATTTTAATGATTTCTTCTATTTCCATAGGAGATATGGGCCTATTTATAAAGTTTAGCTTCTCTTGATTTACCTTTGGTATGTAGTATGAGTCTAGGAAACCATCCATTTCCTCTAGATTTTCCAGTTTTCTTGAGTATAGGCTTTTGTGGTAGGATCTCTTGGTCTTTTGAATTTGCTCCATTTCTGTTGCTATGGCTTCTTTTTCATTTCTGTTTTTGTTAACTTGGATACTGCCTCTGAGACCGTTAGTTAGTTTGGATGGTGGCTTCTCTATCTTTTTGATTCTCTCAAAGAACCTACTTTTGGTTTTGTTGATTCTCTTTGTTTCTACTTGGTTGATTTCCACCCTGAGTTTGACTATTTCCTGCCTCCTACTCTTCTTGGGTGTGTTTGCTTCATTTTGTTCTAGAGCTCTAAGATGTGATCCTTAGTTGGTAGGGTAGGATCTCTCCAATTTCTTTATCAGGGCATTTACTGCTATGAATTTTCTTAGCACTGCTTTCATCGTATCCCATTAGTTTGGGTATGTTGTGTCAACATTTTCATTGAATTCCAGGAAGTCTTTAATTTCTTTCTATTTCTTCTCTGACCAGGATATCATTGAGTAGAGAGCTGTTCAGTTTCCATATGTAGATGAGCTGTGTTTTTCTTCTGATTGAATATAATTATTAGGTCATGGTCATCTGATGATGCATGAGATTATTTCAAATTTCTTGTATCAGATGAGACTTGTTTTGTGCCCAATTATATGGTCAATTTTTGAGAAGGTACTATGAGGTGCTGAGAAGAATATGTATTCTATTGTTTTAGGGTGAAATGGTCTGAAAATATTTCTTAAGTCCATTCCATTCATAACCTCTATAAGTTTCACTTTGTCTCTGTTTAGTTTCTGTTTCAGTGAACTATCCATTAGTGAGAGTGGGGTGTTGAAATCTCCCACTCTTATTGTGTGGGCTCAATGTGTGTTTTGAGCTTTAGTAAAGCTTCTTTTATGAATGTGAGTGCTCTTGTATTTGGGGAATAGATGTTAAGAATTGAGAGTTCCTTTTGTTGGACTTTTCCTTTGATGGATATGAATGAAGTGTCCTTCCTCATCTCGCTTGATAAGTTTTAGTTGAAAGTCTATTTTATTGGATATTATGATGGCAACTTCAGCTTGTTTCTTGAGAACAGTTACCTGGAAGATCTTTTTCCAGTCCTTTACTCTAAGATAGTGTCTGGCCTTGTTAATGGGGTATGTATCTTGTAGGTGTAAAATGCTGGATTCTGTATCCATAACGAGTCTGTTAGTTTATTTCTTTTTATAGGTGAGTTGAGCCACTAATATTGATAAATATTAAAGACAAATGATTGTTAGTTCCTGTTGTGTTTGTTTTGTATGTAACATTGTGTGCATGTGGTTCTCTCCTTTGGGCTTTGTTGTGATATGATTAATATCTTGTCTTTTCTTTAATATATGTACTTTTCTTGTGTTGTAGTTTTCCCTCTAGAATCCTCTCTAGGGCTGGATTAGTAGATAGATACTGTTTGAATTTGGTTTTTGTCCTGGAATATTCTGGTTTCTCCATCTATCTTGATTGAAAGTTTTGCTGAGCATAATAGCCTGGACTGGCATTTGTGTTCTCATAGAGTCTGTATGACCTCTGAACAGGCTCTTCTGGCTTTTACTGTCTCTGTTGAGAATACTAGTGTAATTCTGATTGGTCTGCCTTTATACATTACTTGGCCCTTTTCCCTTGCAGCTTTTAATATTCTTTCTTTGTTCTGTGCATTTATTGCTTTGATTATTATGTGATGAGAGGATTTTCTTTTCTGGTCCCATATATTTATTGTCCTATAGGCTTCATGTACATTTATGGCCATCTCTTTCTTTAGGTTGGGGAAGTTTTCTTCTATGATTTTATTGAAGATGTTTTCAGGTCCTTTGAGCTGGGAATCTTTGTTCTTCTCTATTTCAATTATTCTTATATTTGGTCTTTACATTGTGTCCTGGATTTCCTGGATGTTTTGGGTTAGGAGTTTTTTTATGTTTTGAATTTTCTTGGACATTCATGTCAATCTCTTCTACAGTATCTTCTATACCTGTCTCTTCAATCTCTTGTTTTCTGTTGGTGATGCTTACATCTGTGATTCCTGTTCTCTTTCCTAGGTTTTTCATTTCCAAGGTTGCCACCATTTGTGTTTTCTTTGTTGTTTCTATTTCCACTTTTAGGTCTTGGGTCACTTTATTAAATTCCTTCACCTTTTTGTGTTTTTCTGTATTTGTTTCCTCTTTAAGGGCTTCTACCTGTTGTGTTTTCCTGTGTTTCTTTAAGTGAATTATTTATATCCTCCTTAAAGGTCTCTATTATCTTCATGAGATAGGGTTTTATGTCATCTTCTTGATTTTCAGGTGTGTTGTTGTATTCAGGGCTTGCTGTGGTATGAGAACTGGGTTCAGATGATATTCACATATATTGGCTTCTGTTGCTTATGGTCTTGTGCTTGCCTCTCTCCATCTGGTTATCCTTGTTCTTTTGCTGGTCTGGGTGACTGTCTGGAGTCTGCCTCTTTTGTTCCTGAGTTGCTTCAGGTCTCCTTGTCAGCCTGTATTCCTGGCTATAGCAGACCTCCTGTGGGGCATTCCAACTGGGGAGTCTTCAGTGGGGCAGAGAAGCTGCTGATCTGTTGCCCTGGCTGCAATAGATCTCCTAGGAGGCCTTCAAATTGTTGGATATTCAGAGGAGCAGTCAAGCTGTTTTCATGTGTGAAACTGTTCTCCAGGGGTCCTTATGGACTGTGGTTTATGTTTCACTGTGTGCAGCAGAACTCCAGGGAGGAGTTCAGTCTGTTGAGGTAGTTGCACTGCTTGCTGGGGATCCCCTGGGAGGTCTTCAGATTGTGATGTCAGTTGCCCAGTTACCCTGTGTTCAGAGGAACTCCTAGGTTGCCTTCAAGCTGTGGTGTCAGTTGCCCTGTGTGCAGTGGATCTCCTGGGATGCCTGTAGGCAATTGCCTTATATGCAGCTTTTCCAGGATGCCTGTAGACTGGTGTTTTCAGGGGAGTTGTCTATCTTTCAGTCTTCCCTGGCAGATGGCACTAGCTGGAAGGGGAGTGGTTTTAGGGGGTGATGGTCCAAAGTCCAATGGGCTTCCAGTGTTAGCTGTAGGATTTCTGAGGGTTCTAACCAGTTGCCCTGTGTGCAGCAGATTTCCTGGAATGCCTGTAGGCTGTAGTGTCTACAGGTGAGTGGACTGGCTGGCAGTCCCTGGCAGATGGACCTTCCAGAAAAGTGAAAAAAAGTTTTAAAAACTTGCTGTTTCTCCTGGTCTTGTGCTCATGGTTCTTCCCTCATGGCAGCTTCCTCCTCTTCTCTCATCTATAATTTTTTAAAATATATATGCTGAGCCTTTGAGATACAAATTTTCCATTTGTTCTTAGCTTTGGTCTTTTCATAATGTCTCAGATTTTCTTGTGTGAAGAAATTTTTAGATTTAATGTTTTCTTTGACTGATGATGTATCTATTTATTCTATCACATCTTCTGTTCCTACAATTTTGTATTCTATCTCATATAGTATGTTGGTGATGCTTTCATCTATAGTTCTGTGTTTGACTACCTAGACTTTCTATTCCAGAATTTTCTCAGTTTGTGTGTTCCTTATTGCTTCTATTTCTATTTTCAGGTCTTGAACACTTTTATTTCTTTCCTTCAACTGTTTGCTTTTAAAAGTTTTCTTGCCATTCTTTAAGGGATTTACTACAATTTTTTGATTGTCTTTTCCTTTATTTCCTTAAGGGATTTAGGTGCTTCCTCTTTAAAGACTTCTATCCTCTTCATAAACTTAGTGTTAAGGTTCTTTTCCTGTGCTTCTTCTGTGTTGAAATAGTCAGAGGTAGCTGCAGTGTGTAAACTGGGCTTGGGTAATGACACATTGCACTGATTATTATTGATTGTCCTCTTATATTGACATTTAGGCACTAGATTTGGAGTGATTATACATCTAGGTGCTGATTTCTGAGTTTGTCTTTATTGGATAGGTGGTTATTCTTTTTTCTCGGATTCTTTTTCTTTTTTCTTTTTCCTATTTTTGTATGTTTCCTTCTGTTGCCTCTCTGTTCTTCTTGGTTAAGTAGCCTAGAGTTGCATATAGGGTATCCACCTGTACTTCTGATTGCCTGGATGGCCACTGGTTCAGCAGGGTTTGCCATCTAGATTAGATGTGGAATTATGACCATATGCTAGGCCTCTGATCTGAACTGTGGGCCTTTGGGCTTCGGAATGTTTGTCTGGCTTTTGATGGAGTAGGATGTTTCTGCCTGGCTTTCAGAATGCTATCTTTGTCTCTGTGCTACAAGATGCTTGCCTAGCATTTGATACAGTGTGTGAGCTGCAGTATAGTAAGGACGATTGGGTGGGGTTATGCTGGGTAGATGCATGGTCAGTGAAAAGGCTCACTTGGTTTTCAGGGACCTAGCCTGGCCTGTAGTAAAGTAAATGGCTTCTACCAGAGGTGTAGACTAAGATATGGTTACTGGCAGATATTTATTTTAATTGAAGATTCATTTAAGCATATAGAAGGTATTTTTGGTCCAGATTATAATCAATCTATTAATACTTTCTTTTTCTCAGCCCATCAGATGAAACAGGTTGCTTTGTTGCAACTATTATAGTTAATTTATAAGCCCTCAAATATTGTTTCAGACTCTATGCTATTTAATTATTTCTAGCAATAGACTTATACACAAGGTTTTATTGCATAAGGAAATAAACAAGTCGATGCATTAACTTGGCATATTTTTACATAGATGAAAATTGGGAAAGGGCATGTGCCTGTCATTGCAGATGGACTTACAGAAACATTGTGGATTCATTTATTCTTTTCTCTTTCTTCTGGCTGTTTCTTATGGATTCCAGTGGAAAGAGCAGAGAGGATGAGGACATAGTGGAAACCACTGTAAAAAGAACAAACCTCCAAATGAGATATCAATCATGACTATGTGTGTGGAAAGCCGTGGCTTGTGCTGACAGCATTCACCATTACAAGATGGCACTGGCATCCAGTGCTCCTCCAAGTAAACAAGTAAATCGCGCATGTGCTATGGTAAAAAAGCGCCAAGTCACAGCCCATCCCAGGGGGTTTTGGTGGGTAACGAGTAAGCAGCCAATCAGAAGTGAACACGCCGCTCCAAGGGTATATAAACAGTGCCTTTTCCGGGCCCGGGGTCTTTCCTTCTTTTCATTGGAATAAACGTTTGCTGCGGAAGGATCCTGGTGCCTGGGTGCGTTCTTGCTGGTGAGACAATTATACGCGGGCCACAAGTGGTGCCGAAAACCCGGGAGATTCACCAACGCCGGCGCCGCTTGAGGAGACCCTCCACTCGCGGAGTGGGTTCAGAACCGCAGGGCAAGGTAAAGCTCTGAGAGACATGTTTGGCCTTGATCTATTTCGTCTCCCTCCCCAAGTGGCGTTCGTTCCTTCTGGTTTTGCAGGATGAGAAAAGCCGCTCGACTGTAGTGGCGGGCCAGGGAATGCTAGACGGATTACAGGCCAGCGGGTCAGAAACAGAGCAGCATAAGTGCTTAGGAGCTCAGAAAGAAAAAGGAAAAAAAGGCATGCCTAAGAAAACAGACCCTTCCAAAGATGCTCGATCCACGGAAGTGAGGGAGAAGGGAAAGGATGCCCTGGTAGAGAAACGTAGAAAAGGAGAAAAGGCCCCAGAAAAGAAACCTCTTTATCCAGTAAAGGAGCTGGAGGCCTCGGGGCTGGGTGGCTCTGAGTCGGAGGAGCTAACTTCCTCCGAGGCAGAGGACTTAGACGAAGAGACAGATGAGGAGGAAAGATGCCAGCCAGATGAGCAGTTGCCGCCGTGAAATTGAAAGCAAAGGAAAACGGGAGATAGGAGCCGCATGGCCTCTCGGTCTGTCGCGCCGTCCCAACCTAATCTTCCTGGTGCACTTCCGCCTTATGCGGACAAGCGCTGCTCAGACTCCTTCCTTTCAAAGGAAGACAAAAGAAGGATGTTACAAGCCTTTCCAGTATTTGAGGACGCGGGGGGAGGCCGTGTCCAAACATCTGTAGAGTATGCCTCCATCAAAGAACTTGCTGAATCGGTTAACAAATATGGAGTTGATGCTAATTTTACAGTTATGCAGATTGAGAGATTTGCCACTATGGCAATGACTCCGAATGATTGCCAAAACACAGTAAAAGCTGCTCTCCCTAATATGGGACAGTATATGGAATGGAAAGCTTTATGGCATGATGCTTCTCAAGCAAGTTACATCTTGAATATGAGAAAGAGAGAAAGGGTTTTAGAAAAACAGTTGTCCTCTCTCTGAGCTGTGTCAGCAAAAAGGAATGAAAAGGCTATTTCAGAGCTCATCTAGAAAAAGAAAGAAATTCGGGAGATGTCCTGAATTTCTCTTTATTTAGCTCTTAGATGTCCTTCCTTGTTGTCTGTCCTTGGCATGCCAGTGTCCACGTGTGTCAATTGTTTGTTTTTTGTTTCGTTGTCTAAGTGTATGTTCTTTGTTGCATGTTCAAAAGAAAAGATCGTTAAAACTGCTTGATACAACCTTTGGTCTAGTTTAACTTTGCTTTAAAGACAGTCTTAATGTGCACAGATAGGTTGCCTGTAGCTAAGAGTTGAGCTGAGCTGAAAAGCCTTTTCAGGAATTGAAGTTGGCATAAGCTGCTTTTAAAAGAGACCAGTAGATTTTTGGGTTTTATAAGGAAGCTAAGAGTTGTTTTGTCCTAGAAAAATCTCTGTGACAAGGTGCTTTTCTCTTGAAATTACAGCTAGAAAAAGCAACAAATTTTGTTTGATCTAAAAATAAGATATGTAGCCATTTCATTTTGTTTCTAATTGGTTTTAAAAGTATAAAAATGTTCTACATGTCTTGGTTATAGACTATTGGCTTAAATTATTAAATGTGATTAGAAACTTACAACTTTGGTAATGGAAAATTGGCGTAAAACTAACTCAGAGTTAGAGTCATTCAGAAACCAGATGTATAAAAAAAAGATTTTAAAACAGTATCTCTTCAATGAGATAGTAAAAGCTGCTTCACTAAGTTTTGGCAGCAAAACTTTGTAACATAAAGGTAATCTACTTGGTGTTGATTTTAGAAAAAATAGATTGTTTACATTGCTTCTGGTTTTGCTTCTCAAAATTAATGATTATACTCTAATGTTACAAAAGAAATTTAAAAATTTAGTTAAACTGCCAGTATTCCATTGGCTACAGTTGGCAGTTCTAATCTTGAGTTTGGAATTTTTTGATTTGCCCATGTTTATAGAAAAGGAGACAGCAGGTAGAGTTAAATAAAAATATTTAAAACAAGTTGTGATACAGTGCTGGCCTGTTAGAAGGATAATCTTTGCACTAGGCCTCCGAAGAGATTAAGAACATTTACATTTAAATCAAGACAATGCAGACTAGGATCTTAACATGCTTCTAGGAGAAGGCCAGTGTGATGCTAATCAGGTTGAACTGCCTACACAGCTCTCAGACCATACAAGCAAAGACAGACTTAGATACATTCATCTTTGCAATGAAATTGCACCCTCATACAATCAGGGTCTGGCCATAGCTTGCACAGAACCATAAGGATAAAAGATGTTTTAGATGTGGAAATTTAGATAGTTTTTTAAAATGACTGTCCCAAGAACAAAGGCTTGAACAACAGTCAGTTGGTGACCAAGGTTACATGACAAACTTGTCCTTGGTGCAGGAAGGATAATTTCTGGGCCAGACCTCAGGATATAGGCCAAGATTAAAAACATTTACATTTGAATCAAGACTTTGTACAGAGTGGGTGCAACAGAAGCTTGTATTTCAGACATTCCTTTTGTCCTGACCTGCCTCAGAAAGGGTGTTTTCTAGAATTTGTTTATTGCCTTGCTTGTTCCTTAGGGAGGTGTCCGCCTCAGACTCAAAAGAAATTCAAAACAGCTTATGGGCCAGGAGTTAGAGATAATGATCATGCTGGAGGAATTAAAATTGTGCCTGTTTCCCTCCATGGCATTATAGCTGTGCCTGTTAACAAAAGAATTGCTCTAGAGTAAGAGAAGACAAGATTGGCTTTTATCTGATACTTCACTCAGCTAAAAGGAGTTGGTTATTCAATTAATCCAAAAGCAAAGTTCAAATTTAAGATTTATGAAACTAATGGGGCATTACAGCCTGTGTTGCCTACTTCAGTTGCCATTCTAGTAAATACATATAGAATTATTATAGATTTAAAAGATTGTTTTTATTGTTCCTTTACATCCTGGTAAAGGTGATGAGGTTTAAATTCAGTGAATTTACTAGTGATTTTTGAGAGCCGATGAAGCGATATCATTAAAAAAAGTTCGTCTCAAAATTATTAATGACATTAAAAATTTGTTGTTGCTTTAATACAAAAGTTAAACATGGGGCTGGAGAGATGGCTCAGTGGTTAAGAGCACTGACTGCACTTCCAGAAGTCCTGAGTTCAAATCCCAGCAACCACATGGTGGCTCACAACCATCTGTAATGAAATCTGATGCCCTCTTCTGGTGTGTCTGAAGACAGCTACAGTGTATTCATATATAATAAATAAATAAATCTTTAAAAAAAAAACAAAAAACAAAAGTTAAACATTTAAATCTCTCAGTGTATATTTTCATTTTCTTTAATTTTCCCCTGCTTCAGCACAAATAATTAAATTATGTACTGTAACCACTGTTTGAAATGATGAAAAATCAAGCTTTCAATTGGTACACTCATAACCAGTATATGGCTCATGGTTTGTAACTACTTAAAATTGTTGCCTTTTTAGACATTGCTAATTCTCAAATTTTACAGTTATTTATACAAACACAGTTTAAGTTAACTAGCTTACACTTCTCAAAAGTTTGGACAATTTTGTCGCCAAATGGAGGTGACCCATCTGACGGGTCTCCCTTATAACCCTCAAGGACAAGGCATTATAGAACGGGCTCATCGAACTCTTAAGTCTTATCTAATAAAACAAAAAAGAGGGAGTCGAGGAGGCTTTACCTTTCAGTGCCACGAGTCACCGTTTCTATAGCACTTTTTACCCTCAATTTTTTAAAATCTGGACAGTCAGGGCCATTTGGCTGCTGACCATCACTGTTTAGAGCCTGACAGGCCAAAAGAGATGGTCAAATGGAAGGATGTCTTGACCGGACAATGGAAAGGCCTGGATCCTATTTTAATAAGAGCCAGGGGAGCGGTTTGTGTTTTTCCGCAGGAAGAAGACAACCCGTTTTGGCTACCAGAGCAACTGACATGATGACTCGTGATATTAGAAGATGACACACAGGCAGACCCTCCAAACTCTGATGACAGCCCTCATGCTGATCCAAGGGATACAGGTTCCTAGTATATCAGGGGAACAATGATGGGCCATATTATCTGCCTTTCCAAAACCCATACCAGTCAGACATAATGTAGCTAATCTGTCCAGGAAATTGTCTCAATATCTTGCAGGAAATTGGTCAGAAAACTTCGATGAGACACTCAAAAAATTGAGAGCGGCTGTGGTGGCCATCAACTCGACGTACATGGATCTGTCCCTGACTGAGGGACTCTCCTCCTGGATCTCTTCAGCTTTCTCTTTCTTTAAAAAGTGGATGGGAGTAGGCCTGTTTGGTATGCCCTATGTTGCGGATTAGTGTTCATGCTATGGTTGGTGTGCAAGCTCAGAGCTCAACAAAAACGTGACAAGGTCGTTATTACCCAAGCACTTACAGCCCTAGAAAAAGGCTCATCTCCTGAAATTTGGTTATCCATGATTAAAGAAATAGCCAGTAGACAGATTCCTCAGCCGTTGCACCCCAAGGGATTTGCCCATTGCACTGGGTTGGTGAGGGGTCTTGGCCTGGCTGGTCCTTGTCTGTGTAGCTGTGGTACCTGAATTTGAGGCAAACAGCCCTTGCACCCCTGGGAGATGGCTCCATTGCACAGGGATGGGTGTTTGCATCTCTCTCTGTTTCCCCTAGCCCTTGCACCCAGAGGACTTGTTTCCATTGCACCTGGTAGGGTAAGGGAGACTCTCTTAAACTATCAGTCCTTGATTGCTTGTTCCTCCAAGATGGAATTTGCTTGATCAGGCTTGAGTTTGAGTCATGATTGGTACCACGCTAGACAGGCCAAGGACAGCTCCATCTTTTCGTCTCCAGGCCAGCTGCCATTGGTCCCAACGACGGGAATAGGTTGATGCCATATGCCAGAGGTACACCATGAGCTGTGAGTTTACCCCATGACAGGCATTGCAAGAGGACACAACCTGGGGTGCACATTCTGAGAATGCCAGGTGTGGGTGCACGACCCTCGTAGCCTAAGACAGGGAGCTCACCATTCTTTGGTGCTGGCTATGGAAGAACGTCAACTAGCCTAAGACACGGGACATTGGCCAGTGCCTGTGATTCTTAATTAAAACAGAAAGGGGGAGATGTGGAAAGCCGCAGCTTGTGCTGACAGCATTCGCCATTATAAGATGGCGCTGGCATCCGGTGCTCCTCCAAGTAAACAAGTAAACTGCGCATGTGCTATGGTAAAAAAGCACCAAGTCACAGCCCATCCCGGGGCGTTTTGGTGGGTAATGAGTAAGCAGCCAATCAGAAGTGAACACGCCGCTCCAAGGATATATAAACAGTGCCTTTTCCGGGCCCGGGGTCTTTCCTCCTTTTCATTGGAATAAACGTTTGCTGCAGAAGGATCCTGGTGCCCGCGTGCGTTCTTGCTGGTGAGACAATTACACGCGGGCCACATATATGATCAAAAGCCAAATCTTACATGGTGCCAAGTTAAGTCAACATGTACAAAGGGATACGTTATTCTACTAATAACTCTGTGGTTTTGCCATGACCTTGGAACTACAATAGACTTATTTATTCATTTGGATAATGAATTGTGTTTAGCTTTTTCATTGGGATTTGAATCATATCCACTTTGCATAGGACACTATAACATTTGTGTTTCTATTGACTAGAAAACATGGGCTTACATTCTAAATGATACAGGAATTACTAATTACAAATCATAATTTTCAACATATTTTCTAGATTTTTTTGATCCACATAGTAATGTGCCTAGTAGTGCTGCTGGATATCTTTGTTCCTGATAGCATACTATTACACACAATGTTTTCACTGTTCTGATGTAATAAAGTGCTTGGGGATAGGTTATTCATACATCAAATGACAATTAGATTTATATATAACAACTCAAATCAAAACTATTCTCAATATCCTTCACTTAAAATATAAAAATGGGGGTGGAGCTGGAACATTGTCGAAGAATGGAGCTGTGTGAGGAGAATTATGATTCTTGTGTGAAAACTCTAAGAAAATAAAACAAGAGGATTGTGACCTCAGTTTATTCAAAAAACACAGAAATATTCATGGAAGGTGCTTTGTGACCTGACCCAGTTATTGAGGACAGGAATGTTTTCTCTTCAGGTTACTCATTAAAGCTGGCTATTGTTTTCTATAGGTCTCTCTGATAAAACATCTTTCTGCTACATATAGCTTGTCTTTGTGGTTAAAAATTTTATTTATGTGACTATTTTTTAGCCCTTAGAATATAAACAGTTTGATGTTCTAAATAAGTTGACTATCACCAGAGACTTTAGTCCACCTCATATTTAGGTGCTATTCTCCCTAGCTCCACTGCCTCTAGAACACTAAACACCCCATGGCTTGCCCTACAGATCCCCTCCCAACTTTAGTCATCTTATTATTTTTTTAAGATTTATTTCTTTTTACTTTGCTTATTAGTGTTTCACTGTATCTAATTATATAACAAATGACTATAATACTCATGGATGTCAGAAATGGTGACCAGATTCCCTAGAAGTAGAATTACAGACAATTGTACCCCCACACACATGAGTTCTGGTACTAAGCTCAGGTCCTATAGAAGAGTATCAAGTGCATTTAAGCAACCACTGGCCTTTCTCCAGAAATTGAAATTCAATATTTTTACATTCAAGGAGTTTTTGCTAGTGCAATCTACAAGAAAAAACTCTGTCCTGTGTTTAAACAGCTAATGCGCGGGTAGTATTCAAGTGGGAAATTATTGTTAAATATTGGGAAAAGTTCTTATACTTTTTAAAATACAAGCATGAGAGATAACTACAAACTTTTTAAAAGAATTTTAATTTCAGTCCAAAATATAAATGAAAAGTCCTTGAGAAGTTGCAGCTGTATGTACATTTAAGAAGAAGATGTCTAAATAGGGTTCAGTGGGGAATATGCTCAAACTATGCTACATTTTGGCCAGCTAAAGAAATATATTTTTTCCAAGAATTTTTATATCTTACTAAGAAATTTTACTGTCAAAGTTTAGTAAATAATTATAGCATTCAACATTTATTAAACATCCTTTCCCTTTCAAGTAACCACATATGGGGGTGAGGTGTTACTATTTCACAATTATCACTGAAAATACTAAGTTAGGAACTTGACAGTCCTGAAGAGCATTTTCCTGACTACATATTACTGCTGTATATGTTACAATAAAGGGTTGCCATTTTCCATACAACCATGTGTGACAGAATAGATGGATTACATCACTAATCTATTGCCTCCTTAAAGAACTACAAGATAAGAGCTGTCATTTCTACTTAATAGGCCCAAATGGTAAAACTAAAAACAATTGCTTAATATCCCAGATCACATGCATTAGTAAATGTGAATTGTTTTCATTGTGATGAAGTCAGCATAGCATAAAATTTTCCATTTTAACCAATTTAAATGGCTAATTCAGTGGCATTAACTCTGTTAACAATGCTTAGTAGTTTAAGACATTTTATCATCTCAAACAGAATCTTTGTACTCACTGAACACTACCTGCAAGTCTTCTCTTTCACAAATCACTGTGGCCTCTATTCTACTCTCTGTGACTGTGATTTTACACCTCCTAGGCCACTCTATGTAGCCAGCAGCATCTCTACTTCTATTTCACTTAGACTGTAGCATTCATGTTTAACACAGATGGTAGCATATTTCAGAACTTCATTCTTTTGTTGTTAGAGAGAAGGCTCAATGATTAAAAGCATTTGCTGTTCCTGAAAAAGACCCAAGTTCAGTTCCCAGCACTTAGAGTGGTGGTTCATAAGCACTTGTAATTCTAGCATGACAAAGGGATTCATAAAATGAAGAGGTATTTCTTTTGGTAGGGGCTTTTTTAGTCCCTGTAGTCCTGTGATCTTACATAAACAATAAACATACATGCATGCATGCATACATACATATAAAATGAAACAAATATTTTAAAAAGAATTTTATTCTATCATATCCTATAATATTATATTATAATATGCATATATGTACATGCTGAAGAATATTAATTTTAATAAATATGTGTTCTCTTTTTGAACATTATGTGAAAATTTGTGTGATTCAAAGGCCAGTGGTAGCTTGTCTAATTTACTGCTATCCTACTGAGGAAAATATAGTTTATTTGATAGACATGAAGATAATATGTAAGCATTTGAAGAGGAGAGGAAAAAAACATTGCACTCAATATGTAAACTTATAATCTAGCATAGATTCATTCTTATATCCTCACAATGATACTGTATGTAGGAATACGATAAGGTCTTCCCTACTAGTAAAACTTTAGTAACAATAAAATTCTCTTTATTGATGGGATGTATCAAATTAACATTTATTAGTAATTCATTGAGATTAGCTTAAAATATGCAGAAAATTATATAGGACAACAGAGTCTGTCTTGTGCATTATATGGTATTACCATTGATGAACAGACCTGCCAGAAAAATGGAGCTCCATAAAATTATCTTGAATGGATGGTTGAATGACTATTGATTTTGAAGTCTTCTTTGCTTTAACTGCAGTATGCAGATTAGTGCTAAAATTAGGACAGACACATCCCAAACCATCCATAACCAGCTCAGTTGTTAATAGGATGCTTCTTTGTCTTGCTACTTGCCTTACACTTTGTATCCCTCTACATTTACTTTATTCTATCTGCATTTATTTTCTGAACCATTTGAGAATCAATTATAAATACAGTCTTTTATTAGAAGTACTGTAAGATATTTTTCAAGACTAAATCTATGCACAGTATATTTAAAAATGTCTTTTAGTTGTATGGACACTATACCATTATCTAATCCATGATACATGACATGTTTCTATCAATCTACACTATAATGTCCACATCAGTTACATGCTCACAGTCTGCAGTCAGTTTTAGAATGCCACATTGAAGCAAAATGCCACTGCTTTTCAACATTCTTCAATCTGGCACATTGTCTTCGTAGGCTATCTTCGTGTTCTATGACCTTTATATTCTGAAGAATTCAGACTTGTTATTTTAGCAAGTTTCTTACTAGTCAGATTGCACTCATTTTCTCTCCTTGGATTCAGAATAATGCCACAAACATTTGACCTCAGCATACTCCAGTCACCAGACTTATATTCTCATTCTTTGATTCCATTCTCTTCTGCTTCATTTGCCTGAGATAATGTCAACTCTTACTAAAACTACCATACTAAGTTGTAGCTACTGCTAACTTTTATGAAGTTAATACACAGATGAAATACTTAACTTTTCCAGAATTTAAACTATCATGTGAGGCACTTTTTGCTGACTACCAATTCAATGAGTAGAAAACTTTTATCTTCAATGGGCTGGAAATGACTCAGTGGGTAAAATTGCTTTCATTTCATACCTGACCACCTGAGTTCAGTCCCAGGAACCCAAGGTAGAAGGGAAAAAGTGAATCCTAAAAGCTATTCTCTGTCTTCTACACATGTAGTGTGGTCCCTATCCACAGTCTTTCTAAAATTAATCAAATAAAAATATAGAAAATATTTTATTATATGTCTTCAGTAAAGCTAAATATGTAAATCTATATGTCATGATAATCACTATTAAGTCTAAGTACAAACAATTAAACTGTTACTTTCAAATTCCTTTCATAATGATGTTTAATGCATGCAAAAAAGCCCCATATTTGGAATGCATAGTCTAAGAAAATAAAAATGGAAATACATGCTGTAATTTAGATATAAATATATGCACAATCCAAGGAGTTTCTGTGCTAAAATCAACTACTGCCAAAATCTTGAGAATATGAGAAGTAGTAGGATATTTTAAGAGGTTGTGCATAGTAGGAGATAAATATGGTAACATCATTAGAAGATATTAATGCTAGGCCTGCCTCAGTGGTCTGAGGCTGAATTGCTTACCCATTGAAAAAATATTATAAAAAGTCATGCAAGTGTTTGACTTCTTCCATCTCCCCCACACATCTGCTTGGAGATTTTATCTCTATCATCCTATATGGATATTACAGGAAGATCTGACTGGATTAATCTGGCTGATCTTGAATTTTTCAACTTCCAAGTATTTGACGTAGGTAAGCCATTATTTATAAATCAACTAGCTTCATGAATTTTGTCAGAATTGGATGAGAAATAAAAAAACATTCTTAATGATTATCATTTTAAGTCCAATGTGTGAAGATATTTATGTCACCTATTTCTTTTTATCATTTTTTATGTTCTTATTGTTCAAATATGTTGAATTATTTCTGTGGTTTGTACGGCATTCCTGTTGGACATATTGAACAGACTCTTGGTGTCACCCTTTCAACATTTCAAAAATTCTGATGTGAATTTTAGACAATAAAAAATTGCTCAACATGCTATTGTCATTTACAAGGTGAAATGGACTCATAAATGGGCATGATGATCTTGTCTGATTTGAGAGTCCATAACAAAATACCATAGATGGCATATCTTATGTAAATTTTCATTGTTTCTAGGTAAGAAGCACGAGATGAGACCTTGGTTTTGCAAATTTCAAACTCAAGGTGAAGGCAGGTGAGGATTCTGCCTCATATCTTATCTTATTTCATATCTTATAATCAGAAAGGGTTTTATAGAGCCCTTTACTGTTGTTCTATTTTTCTGCTTCCTCTCTTATCATGTCCAAGTGCTGCTGCTCAACAAACAGGAAAGGATGGACAGTAAGGAGGTCCATGTCTTTCCTTGGTGTGTCTGGCTCTGGTACACAATGAATGGTTCAACAGACTCTTGTTCCTGTAGTAGGGTGGGATGTGGTAAGTTGGTGAGGGTGTCCAGTTCCAGCTCTAGGGTGAGATGGGGTGGGGTATCAAGGGGTGTTTCCTCCAGAGATCTCAGTGTTATATAGCTCTTTAAGGTTACAGCTCTTTGAGATGATGTTCAATGAAGCAGCTCTCTCAGATGGTGTTCAATGAAACAGTTTGTGTGCATACTTTTACCCAGGGTGGGCTTATACAGACACAGTTAATTTGAGGGGGGGACTGGAGTATTTGTGGATTTTGGAGAGTAAGAAGTTCTGGGGGTAAATGAAAGTCATTGGTTAGAGTTTTAAAGTCCTGTGAATACCTCATTTGCATGGAAAGACATCCCAAAAATCTCAGGTACTTCTTGAGCAGGTCTTATGGGGGGTGGGAGAAAGGAAGGAAAAAAGAAGAGGTTGAACCTACAATCCAACCAACTCTATGTGACATTCCACACTTAGAGGGTTCTCCATAGGAGGTCAAAGGAGAAGACCTACTGGTAAAGGGAGTCTGCCGTTTTGCATCAAGCTTAGGGCTTTTTGGTAATGTCAGACTTTGATTTTAGTTAGCAGGTCCGAACACTTTACAATGAGACAATGGAAAATACACCTTAGATAAGTGTCCTAGAATGGCCCAGCCCTCACCCATAATAAGCTCTGGACTATATGAAAAATTTGTTTAAAAGAATTGCCAGTAGAGACACTAGGTATTCACTAGCAAAGCATCATCAAAAGGCATTTTGCAGTTTTACAAAGTTTAACCAGTTAGGTATTCAGAGGCTGCAACAGGGTGGTCTGATAGAGACTGAGTGGGTAGAGACCTATTTGAGTGGGTAGAGACCTTAGTAAAATTATGTAGGTCACAATTACAAACAGGTTGACTCTAAGAGGTATAGGCTCACTGTTGTGTTTTATAAAAAGATAAGGAGAGAAGGAATATGTTTGGTGAATGTGTAGTCAGATATGCAGAAAAGGGGTGCCTACTTGGGCCCATGCTGAGGCATCTCTTCCAACTGAGGGACAAGTCAACTGTTGGTATAGTATAGAATAGAGTTTATTCTGGGCATGGGGAGGGGAGTTAAGACAGTAATAGAGACAGAGAAAGGCAGAGAAAGAGTAGAGAAGTAGAGACCGGCCATGAACATGTGGAAAGAAAGGGGGAGCTGGACAGGAGGATAGAGCAAGAGCAAGAGCAAGAATGTAGGAGAGAAAGAGTGAGAGGAGGGGGCAAGAAGCCCCTTTTATAATGAATCAGGAATGCCTGTCTATTGCCAGGTAACTGTGGGGTGGAGCTGAGACAAAATTGCTAACATTTACCAAGATTAGAAAGGCAGGCATTAGTGGCCAAACAATATGTTATATTGATAGATTCTCTGTTAGAAGCCCTTGCTAGGTAATGTGTAAAGTCATAACAGAGACACCTGTATAAAAGTGGCAATCATAGACTGTTGTAGACACAGGAGCATGAAACTTCTGCCATAGGAAAGTAAAAAGAAATTCATGGTGCCAGCCATAGGACAAACCAGTATAGGTTGATAGGGATAGTGTGTGTGTGTGTGTGTGTGTGTGTGTGTGTGTGTGTGTGTGTGTG
>NW_021604596.1:6854614-6905531 GCF_004785775.1 Grammomys surdaster
TGTGTGTGTGTGTGTGTGTGTGTGTGTGTGTGTGTGTGTGTGTGTGTTGGAGGGGCTTTCAAAATTCTCAGAAGCCTAATAATTCCACAACATGCTTCAGGTAGATGGCATGGAGCTGCATAATTAATGCTTGTGTTGGTGGCTTTGCTCTGATTTTGATCTGAGCTTTCCTTGATATCCATATAGTTTTATGTTGGAAGTATGTACTTCTGTACCAAATATATATATGGCATATATAGTCCAACATTTTATGTTACAATTATATACTTCCAACATAAAATATAAATTTATTCTTACTTTATATATGCACACATACACACACAGACACACAGACACACACACACACACACACACATACACACACATATTTGAAATTTGTAGTCCTATACCTAATAGTTTACTTTGAGTATCAGAAATAAGATTGAACTTGAAACTTTGTGATAATGTTTGAGCTATTTAGACTGTTGGGGACTCTTGAGGCTTGACTGAATACATTCTGCATTATTAATGGATATGAACATATGGTAAGAGAGTGGAGAATGTAATCTTATGAAGTCACATATTTTGGTCTTCAATTGGCAAGAGGTAGGCTTGTGATTGCTTTTCATTGTCAAATTTACTGAATTTAAAATCACCAAAGAGGATAATGAGGTACACCTCTGAGTATATTCTGTGTAGAATAGTCCATGACAAATGATTATACCACCATGACATTCTACCAACTGAATTTATGAGATAAGCTAAATATTCTCTCCCTTAGCTTGTCTGTGTGAGATATTTTGTTCACAGTGATAAGAGATAACTACAGATTTCTTTCCAATCAAGTGTCAATGACCCTTTTGTCATTTCTTTAAGAAATAAGACCAAAGGCAAGGATAGGGTGTTCTAGTGGTTAAAAGATTCAGCCCTGAGTACTGAATGCTTGGCTCTAAGACCAGCTCTTAGAATTGAGAAAAGGGACATTTTTTCAAGGTTTTAGAAACTTGTATCTCTTAACAATAATACATGAGTCTTATCAATTTAGAATTTATATCTGAGGCTTCAACTTGGCAATTATTATAATCCTCAGGGTCCAACTTCAGTGGATAGAAATTGCAAAACACAACGGTGAGCAGTATGCCACATCTTGCATTTCAGACCCCAAACATGTCTTAAACATCGGAACTCTTTGCCCTATATATGTAAATACTTATAGGGCCCTAAAATCCTGAGACCCGTTTACCTTAAACCTTGTCAGCTTTCTAGTATGTTTCAAGTTTCCTGTATACAGATCTACAGAGTCTTAATCCTTACATCTGTGCCCAGCCAATTCTATATCTTCTGCTTGCTGAAGCCTTCAGGTGCCCTATCAGTGCTGCACTCCCTAAAGTTGCATTTGGTTGGTGCTAACTGTTGGAGTCCAGTAATCACCACACAAACCACTCAGATACCATCTCAATCAAATAGAAATACTTTATTGAATATACACTTAGGGATTGATTCACCAGGGATGTAGGTCAGAATCATGAACTGACACCGAGGCTCTGTTTCCTAAATGTTCATACAGAGATGCAGGAAGTGTGCCTGGTTGTTGTAGCAGTTGGTACAGGTTCAAATTTATTGTAGGAAACTGTACAAAGGAGTTCTAACTAACCTTTATTGTAATTGGCCCTAAAGGAAGGCCAGGACTGAGGAATTTCCAAGAACACCAAAGAACAAAACAGCAAAATATGCAGTTAATGGTTAACTTAAACATGAGAAAGGTTCTCTGTAGCAATGTAAGATGACTGGATATAGGTGTAAAACAAAATGCTTATATTAATGTCAGAAAAGATGCAGCTATTTCGGTCTTAACAGTAATTACTTCTACTGTTACTCATTGCTTCTCCTGCATAGCTGTTTTGATGTTCTTTGTGTCTGTGTCACTTGCTCAACCTATTTCTAATTGTAAAAATATCTTTCATTCACTTGATGTAATTGTCAACTTGGAGGCTTCCTGCTATGGCTGGCTGGTTCAACTCAGCTATCTTTGCTCAAATTTCTCTTCAAGTTGACTGATTCAAAATGCCTTCCCTTGGCTTCTGACTGAATTGCTCTGCTTGGCCTCAAGCTAGTATTGGCAATTTGTTGTAATCTTTTGTCTCTTTTTTATCCTCTAGTCTGTTCTACCTTCACTTGCAACAACCTGTCTCTGTAAAATGAACATAGTGAAATGCTCTGTGTGTTTGTGTGTGTATGTGTGTGTATATGTGTGCTGTCCTCTTAAGTTTATGTTGCCTCTCTTTCCTGTCTGATCTCCTAAGGGTTGGGTATATCCTATTTCTCATTCATTCTATCAAATCATATCTAATTCATCAGTTTGTCTTCCCCTCTCAATTACACATCTGTTTCAAACATAGCTGCTTCTTTCTACAAACTAATCTTACCTTCATTATTTGAGATTAAAGATGTACACTATGGGCATATTTGCATTCCTTCCAAATCTTAAGTTAATTCAGAGTATGTCTGCAGTCCCACCAGATCACATAGACATAGAAAGTCTTTGGATGTGATCCCTTGACAGAGCACCCATGCCGCTTGGTTTAAAATACCTCTACAACTTCTAGCAAATTCCAAAATTGGAAAGGAACATCTGAATTGTTAACACCCTTTACTGAGCCCAATATTGCAATATCAGGAGATCAGAGAGATGGTTTCTGCTGTCTAACACATGGGATGAGCCAAAGAGCTGACTTGGTGCAAAAAAAGAACTATTGCAAAGTTTCTAATTCTACCATGGCATTGAAGTCGCATGAAGTTGCAGAACCTGGCATTAATCTTTTAAGAAATATGATCCCACTTTCTTTTTTCTCTCATAGATTTCCTTGGCCTGCAAATAAAAAAAAACTTTATTCTAGATTTGGTGGATATAGGTACTGAAGCATTTAGAGTTTTCTAAGGCTTCTGATTACAAAGATCTTTCATAACAAAAAATCTTTAAGAGGATATACCTACAGAAGCCACAGTTGTCTTTAGGAAGCTAGAAACTCTTATATCTAGGTAGTTTCCTCAAGGGAAACAAGAGTCAAAGCAATCAATGATGACAAGAGAGAAATTAAACTCACTGATTAATGGATGATCTTTCATACAACATAACTAAGACACCAGGGGAAGATGCAATAATTGTCAGCTAGGAAATCAAAATACCTTTGTTTTTAATATCTTATCAAAAGAAAAACTCAACATTAGAAAAAAATTCTTATGACCATTAACCACAAATAAATGGGATTTACAGTTAAGACCTGTCTAGCCAGTCATATTATGCTGTTATTACTGCTTTAAGGAAACTCTCATATGTTTTTACCACAGTTACTAGAAACCTTTCTCATGACTGAGTTGATTGTGTATTCTGTTATGTTCTGTGCTTTGGTGTTCTTGAAAAACAATTACACTAGAGATCAAATAGAACTGCTTTGTATAGTTAGCCACAGTAAACTTGGACCAGAAACAACCACTCATTAACATTTCCTGTACCTGTGTATAATAAGCTACCCCTAGGATTAACCCCAACATAAGAGACAAATGCACCAGTAAAAGGAACCATCTGGAATAAGACTTCCAATTTGAGTAGGGGTCAAGTAAAGCTTTTAAATTCCTAAGACTTCCCTGAGAATTGGTGGAAAGAGACATGTGCATGTTTAACAGACATCCTGGTTGACAAATTAAGACATGATTGCTAGGCAATTCAAGTCACCCTACAACATTTGAATAATCCAATAAATAGGAACTGGATAAGTGTACAACAAAGACATGTTCCTAAGAAAGTCACCTATCCCTAAATCCTTATTGGTGGAATAACTTGGGAAAATGTTCACAAATTTCATGCTTAAAAACTCTGTAGGATCCTGGATCAAAGTTACAGTCAGCTCCTGAGTCTTCTCTGTGGCCCTGATTGATCAGTTTTGAGGCAAATGCTCAAGAAACTATCCTTTTCTGAGCAAGATCAGTGCTCATATGTTGTGTGTGTGTGTGGGGGGTAGTTTGTGGACCACAACATTTTGTAGTTGGAGAGGAATCACCCCAACCCCTGAATATCTCTTAGTTACTGATAGTGAGCACTGTCATGCCTATTAACATCCTCTGTGAGTTGGTAAGTTTTCCTGTACCTGATTAGTTCTGTTTCTGGTTTAGGTTTATACTCCTGGTAACTCATGTGAGAGAAGTTGGACATGGCACTGCTCTTCTGAGTTACGACGTGGGAGACAGCCTTACTCTCCCCTGGTAAAGAGGAGCTGCTTTTGATCTTCCCCTTCAAATTTGATTCTCTCTCTCTCTCTCTCTCTCTCTCTCTCTCTCTCTCTCTCTCTCTCTCTCTCTCCCTTGCCAGAGAAGCCCAATGTACAGAGCTGTATATGTCTTTGAAATTGTGTCTGTTCAGTCTGTATCTATGCCTTACTTTCCTGTTGTGTTTGAGTAGGAAGCAATATTGTTGTGCCTTCTTCCTCCTTCTTTCCTAACTTTTAGCTCCTTTACTATGGGAAAACCTTCTCTCCTAGACACTACCCTAGAGGTGATTCTGTACCACTTCAAGGACTTTCAGACAGTTTATTGAGTTCACCTGGGGAGGCTCCACACTCTTCTTGAATTTGAATGGCTCTCTTTTGGAACCAGTAGCCTCAGGGGGGGCTCTCTGGATCTGAACAGTCCTTCTCCCCATAAAGTTTGTTGTTCACAGATGTCCTGAAAACCCTGTTCTCACTGCCTGGCAATTTCATTTTTCTGACCCTCTAAATAGTTGAAAAATAACATTGTTCCACTTCTTGAACCCACAATGGAGGAAGTTCTTAGCTCTCACTGCAGGTCCCCTTCAACCACCGAGATGGGACCCACTAACCCTGTCTCAAACCACCACAGTATACATGGCTAATACATCTTTTTGTTTTCTGACTGGTCTAAAATACATCAGTTTACTTTGTTCTGTTTGTCTTGGGTATAGATTATTGGTGTACAAGTTATTATGTATGGCTAAAATCTGTAATCTCTGTAACAAAAAGTTAGCTTAAAACAAATAACTCCTTTGGAGTAATTTTGGAAAACTACACATGGCATGTGCTGACCAAAGACATATATTTCTAAAGGTAATTTTAAATTCAATAAAATTTTTATGCAGTTCTTGCCATGTCTTAAGAAAATCAGACAAACAACAACAACAGCAACAACAATAACAACAAAAACCCAGAAAATCAAAAAACCAAATCAAATCAAAACAAACAAGAAAACAAACAAAAACAACAACAAAAGGAAACAAACAAAAACAGGATTTAAAAGAATTTCTTTTTTTTTTACTGAGATATTAAAGCTGGACCTTCATACATTCAAATACAAGAACTTTTCTTGGTGGGCAACAAAACTTTGTAATATGAAAATAATCCTTCTGATATTGACTTTAGAAATACTAAATTGTTTATACAGAACTTGGCTTTTTCTTCTGAAAATTATGTTTATAATATTTAAAAGATTAAGAATCACTGGCCCAGATAGATAGATAGATAGATAGATAGATAGATAGATAGATATCTTTACCTAATGTCTATTCAGGTAAACAGAGACTGATTTAAGGATATATGTCTAACCCCTCTTTGCTAGCATTATTAAATATTGCCTTCATTATAAACTGAGTTTCATATAGGAAACTATTATATTCTATAATGGCATATCACATAAAGGTTAAAATGTTCCCAGTGGACTTTCTGTGGACTATGTTTGTAGATTAAACATTTTATTTTGATACTAGAATGGTTTCAAATCAAACTGTGATTTTTAAGGCTCAAATCTAACAGGGATGCAACCTAAAGTCCTACTCTCATAAAAGCTACTACAATTAAAAAATACAAGTTGGCTCTATGTACCTTCTGGGGCAAGCCAAGCTGCTGTGAGCTGCCTGCTATCCCATGGTAAACTCCATCCTCACACTGTCTCTCCAAGTATCTTCATCAGACTTGAGACTTCTGAATCATACAGACAGGAGCATGTTGTCCTTTGATAGGCTCCACCCAGCAGCTGACTCAAACAGATGCAGCTATCCCTGCCAAACAGTGGATAGAACTTGAGACACTTATGGAATAATAGGAAGAAGGATTGCAGGCCCCTAAGTGAAGAGGAACTTCACGGAAAGACAAACAGAGTCAATTAACCTACTAAACTCTTTGGGTTTCCAGAATCTGAATTACCAATCAAAGAACATAAATGTGCTAGACTTAGGTCTGCCAGAACATATGTAGTAGATGTGCAATGTGGTCTTCATGTGGGTCACAAACAACAGGAAAAGGGACTATCCCAAAAGCTGTTTCCTGTAAGTGGGATATATTCTTCTAGCTGGTCAGCCTTGTCTGGTTTTGGTGAGAGAGGAATCACCTTGCCACGCAGAAACTTGAAGTGCCAGGGTGGGGGAATGCCCAGGGGGTCCCAACCTGTTCAGATGAGAAGGGGAGGAGAAAGGAAAGAAGGATTGTGTGTGTGGAGGGTGACCAGGAGGGGAGCAGTGAGCTGGATGTAAAGTCAATAAGTTAAAAAAAATAAATTAAAAGAAAGAAAGAGAGAGAGAGAGAGAGAGAGAGAGAGAGAGAGAGAGAGAGAAAGAAAGAAAGAAAGAAAGAAAGAAAGAAAGAAAGAAAGAAAGAAAGAAAACTTGGTAGTCAGTAACCTTGATGGTGATCAGATCCTTTAATGTATTCAGAAATATATTTGAAGTTATGCTAAGAACTGATGTGGTTAACTACAAGACTAAGCTTTATTTAGATTCCTGTTTTATGTTACAATTTATATGTATTTAAAGTTCAGTCTAGGATGAATAATTAAAATCAAGCTAAATTTGTTTATCCAAATATACTGGAGATAGATAGGTGGTTCTTAAGCCTTTATATAGGAATTGTTGAAAATGGCTTCTAAGTCTTTAATATTGTAGAGAAGTCAGCTAAGTCTTCACAACAGGCTCAGCTAGAGTAGAAGGCTATGCTCCAAGTCCAAGTCTTAGCTTTGAGGTCAATGCCATCCCAACAGAGGAAACAAGGGAAGCCTGCTACACCCCATTCTGCATGGATCTATCCAGAAATAAATTCTGTCAGTGATCTGTTTTAAACATAGATTGGTCCTGCCTCTACCCCAACCTGTGGCAGCCCACCAAGCCATGTGCTACCTACCAGGAGTCTGACCAATGGAAGTCAGAATGTGCTCATGAGGGCTTAACCTTTATGTCCAGGATACAAAGGCCTAGCCCCACCAGCTCAGACACTGCAGACCCAGTAGGCTTTGAGCTCCTTGGCTTGATGGATGACTGACAGCTCTTAGACTCAATGACCTTCAAAACCCTTGCCAAACCCAGGGTAAAGCTACAAGTTGAAGATGTGTGCATCTCAATCCTGATGGAGACAGGAGCTACCTATTCCTCACACTCAGTTCCCATGGTCCCATCATCAACTACTGTCATGGAGGTGGACAGACCCCCCTCTAATAAAAAAGTGACATTTAATAGTAACTTTATCTAAAAGGAACTCACTTTATAAAAATTACTCCAAGTGACCAGTTACCTGTATCTCATGATAAATGGTAGGAAAAGATAAAATTTAAAGTTTATACAAGATCTGAGGTAATAAAAGCTCTAAAATATTTAAAGTCTAAAATATTTTTAAAATATATAAGTACAAATTTGGAGATATAAAAATTATTTAAAGCCTATAAAAATGGGAGATATTTCATATCCAAAACCCACATGCTATTTTTGTACTAAGATTTAATAGTTCGGAATTTTAACATTGATCAATGGAATCCTGGTAAGCTGATGGAGCACTGGGTGCAATTCAGTAACAAGTTAAAGATTTTTACATTCCCTTTAGGTGTCCTCTGAATATAAATTTAAAGGTGCTTGTGATCATGACAAAAACATCTCTACAGACACTTATTAACTGCTTTTTCTAAAATATGGACTTCAATACTAATATACATCCTTCTATAAACTGAAATTCACATATGCTTCAGGGAAACAAAATGTTTTAAAAGTTGGATCTACTTACCACAGATTAAGTGGACTCCAGATAAGTATCCCTGCCTTTTCTTGAAAGTGGGGTTTCTCCCTTGGTCTGGGACTCCTTCCTTCCCCAATTACTAGATAATTTTAACTTCTGTTCCTAGTCTATATTTATCTCAGCAGATTTTCACCTGGCTGAGAGACTCCATTCGATCATCACCTTTAGACTACAAGCTGCTGACTTGGTAAAATCTGATATAAACTGTTCCAGCCAATGTGATTGCTTCCTGTTTTTCAACGGGATCAACTATTAAGATGCGTCTGATAAATGCCCCATGCCCATCTTTTGACTAACCTTTCACCGTTCCTGCGTCTTGATGACAACACCCTACTTTCAGTTAGAAGTAGTTGCAAACAAAGAATGAATCCATTGCCCATTGTTCCACCTGCCTTGCTAAAATGATAAGTCAAAAGCAAATCTCCTAACAAGGAACAAATGCCAACAGGCTTCATACTCCCATCCTAACTATCAAGCTACCAAATATAGAGCCAATGATCTCAAAGAAAAAAAGCTTTTGGGTAAGTGTAGGGCTGTGAAAGGATGATTTGGTCTCTCCGGTAGAGCACTGGGTTTGAGATAGCTGGAGACCCAACAGGTGACCATTGCCTGGGTAGGGACAGCATGAATCTCCCTATGCCCCTGGATTCCAGACTCCTACATGTGGCCTACATCCTCATTAACCTGCATCTTGCAGACAAGTTTGGCTCAGAGCAGCTCCTCCCAGAGAGGTTTGCATCACCATCCACCTACTGTTAGAGGGCATGACTACAGGCTTCAGCTTGGAGAGATTTCCATATTCATGAGTTACCTAAAGGCTGGGGGCCTAGCTAATTAATTTATTCCTCCCCAGTCCCTCTTCTTTCCCCCTCCCTATTTAAGCCAGCTCCCCCTGGATTTTATGGAGGGGAGGGGGCACACATACAGATCCAACTACAACACCATGGCAATAAAACTCTTGGAATCCACAGACTTCTCCAACAAGTTTTTTTCCCCCCTCAGGTAAGGACCTGTCAACATGCTTTTGGGAGTACTGTTGGGTCTCACCTTAACCTAAGAACTTCTTTAAGAAAATATGAGACTAGATGAACAATGTTGTTGCTATGTTAACCATTGTGGAGTCATTAGAAATACTTTAACTTAAGCCAGTAACTTATTTGATTGGCCTCTTTATCTGGCTCCCCTTCTGGTCTTCACCTGTCAACCTTATATAATTAATGTTCTAGTTTCTTTTTTAAGGAGTGTATTCCATTGTCCACCTTGTGGTACTCTGGAACCAGTGTAACCCCGAGACCTCAGAAGAAAATTTTGAGTCAAGTATTTGACTTTCAGGAACAACTCAAAGAAGGGAACGTTAAGGCCTGTGTAACTTCTGCCTATCTAGCCAGACATTATATGCTGTTATTACTGTTACAATGAAACTTTTTCATTCTTGAATTGATTGTATACCCTGTTATCTTCTGTGCTTTGGTTTTCTTGGAAACCAATCACAATAGAGATAAGTTTGAACTTCTTTGGATAGTTAGCCATATAAGCTTGGATGAACCAATTACCTGACATCACTTCCTTCATCAGTGTACAGTAAGCTAACTTTGGATGAACATTGTCTTAGTTAGGATTTCCATTACTATGAAGAGATACTATGACTAAGGCTATTCTTATAAGGAACAGTATTTAATTGGGAATGGCTTGTAGGTTCTAAGATTTAGTCCATTATCATCATCGTGGAAAGCATGGCAGTGTTCAGGCAGGCTTGGCACTGGAGGAGATCAGAATTCTATATCTTATTCCAAAGGCAAACAGGAGAAGATTTGCTTCAATGTGGGTAGGAGAAAGGTCTCAATGCCTACTCCCACAGTGACAGACTTCCTCCAAGCCATATTTACTCCATTAGGCCACTAGTAGTACCTAATAGTGCCACTCCTTGGGCCAAGCATATTTAAACTACTACAGACCCAAACATGCACCAATAGAATATGTCACTGGGAATAAGACTTGCATTTTGAGAATGTGTCAAATAAAAATTTTAAATTCTGAAGACCTCCCTGGAAATTGACATTCTACGTGGCAAAAAGAGACATATATGTGGATAACTGACATCCTTGTTGGCAATTTAAGACATAACTGCAAGTTCTTATGCCACAGTTGAATTATCCAATGAATGGGAACAGGATATGGAAATTCCACATTCCTAAATCTTGATTGGTATAACTTTGCATAGGTGTTCATGGATTGTGGGGGGAGGGGGAGGGGGGGATAGAGCCCGAAGCTGTGGAGTCCCAGAGGCTTCCATGCTGCGGTGGGCCCCACATGCAGGAGGAACGTCTATGGTTCCAGCGGCCTGGAGGCTTTGGCTGGCAGCAGGCCCCAATGACAGGAGAAAGTCCTTCGTTCCAGAAAGGTTTATTGTCATGGCGGATGGTGGTTAGGTGTACCCCTGTAAAACTCAGGGCAGTCCCGAGTTATATAAGGAGGGAGAAAGGGGGAAGATCTGGGGAGGCATGCTTAATTTGCTCCGCCCTCTGGCCTTCATTAGTATGTAAATCCTTAGGCCCTGAGGCCTCTAGTCATGCCCTCTACTCATGCACTTTGGGAGGGGCTGTCTGGCCTTCATTAGTATGTAAATCCCTAGGGCCTGAGGCCTATAGTCTGGCCTATGTGACTGAACAATGTAATTCTATGGAGACTGGACTGCTTTTCAGGACCCTGGATTCTTGGAGTGCTCCAAACTCCTGCTGGTTCTCACACAGAGTCTCTGTGTTCTAGGCAACTGCTCAGCCATGACCCAGGATACCCTTACACAGTCCCACAATGGATTTCAGTTTGGAAAGCTCTGTAGAATACTGGCTCAGGTTCACAGTGGACTTCTGAGTCTGGTCTGAGGCTCTGATCAATCAGTTCTTTGACAAATGTTCAATAAATTTTCTGACTGAAATCAGTGCTTGTGTGCTTTTTGTGAGCAACTCCTGGACCTCAACACTTTCCAATATTCACATAATATTTAACTCTTTTCATAACATGCCAAGATGAAGGTGTTACTCTTACCTGTCAGTTATTCCAGTATTTTACTGAGAATATTTTATGTTAGTTAATCAAGGAAATTGAACTGTAGTTCAATTTGAGGTAGTGTTGTCTGGTTTTTGTTTTGTGGTTTTTGCTCTAGTTTTTGTTTTGTTTTGTTTTGTTTTGTTTTAATCAGTGTAATGTTATACTTGTAGACTAAGTTCCAGAGAATTCATTGCTCATAATACATTTTTATTAGTTGAAAACCAAGTAATATATGGATTCATGATAATTTAGTTGCCTGAATACATGCATAGTGCAAATGTAGCCCTGGAGTAATTACCCACTGTAGTGTAAAACAGTGTATAGTAACATACAGGTTAATCCCGGCACTCAGAAGGTAGAAATTGGAGGATCGGATGTTCATAGTTACCCCTGGTTACAAAATCTTGTAAAAATATTTGATTTTTTTTGTCCAAATGCAGATTTTAAAGACTATTTCCATCTAATTTGATTTGTGATCCATAGAAAAAGTGTTAAACATACTCTGCAAGTGGAAAATATCAACCATATGGCCTGTGTGTTAAGGATGAGCCTTCAATATTAATGCAATACCTCAAACTTTATGAAAATGCAGTATCATAAGTGGATTTATGAGAGCCAAAATGATCCAACAAGTAACGCTCTAATAATTTTCTTTTCGAAGCAGGCAGTGATTCAGGAGGATACAAAGCATCTTAACTGCTTATCTTTCTTTTTGAGAGCTCAGCTATAGGATATTCATCTTTAGAAGCAACAAGTGTTCTGTAGGTTTCTTAGAAAGTGTAAGAATTTTCTGTATGAAGCTTTAGACTCTTGGCTCCATCTCCAACATTTAATAAATGTTCTTGACAACTAATGTCTTTATGACTAATAAATGCCTTTCGGGTAAAAGGGAAGGGCTCATTACTACCCTTGACTGCTTGTCTAGGCTTCCTTTGATGGTCTTTTCTCTTGAATTGAGCGAGTTATTCTCAGCTATCTGTTCCCCATCTGATGGGATATACCTGTACTTTTCCTGCAATGCTGTGCTCTGCTGTTGCTGTCATGAAACATGAAACATGCTCTAAAGTAATTTCTGGCAGTGTTTATTCCTCAGGATCCTGTGTTGTGTTTTTTATGTACTTAATATCTTTGTGTCTATTGCTTTATGAGAAAGGAGACCATCACACACAATACAGACCAACAATGAAAAATATTTGTGTACTACTCAAATAGTGAAGGAGATGAGGTCCTGTTATTTTTTTTTTATTTTTTATTAAATTTATATTTTTAATTACTTGAGAATTTTGTACAAGTTTATCATACTTATATCATTCTTCCTATTCCACAATTCAATTTCCCCCAATCCTGTAGGGAAATGCCTCTTAAATTCATGACCTCTTCTTCTTTAATTGTAATTATTATATATAAATATAACCTGGAGACCATTTAGTGTCATGTACACATATATATGTTCCTGGACAAACACTAGGGATTAGAAAAATCTACATTGAGGTTCTTCTTTGGAAAAGGCTGCCTCTCTCACTCATGTTAAGCCATATCTTATAGTCAAAAACATATGAATTTTGAAAATTCTCAACAATAGTTGTATTAACATAACAATAAAACAGAAAAGGATATCATTAAAAAACAATAACTAAAAATAAACGAAGTGGTGGCCCTATTTTACAGAAAATAATGAAAAAAATTCATACAAAGACAAAAGAATACACCTTAGAATAATTGTCTCATTCCTGTACATCACAGAGAATAGCCATAAACATTTTTATCATTTCTATGTAAAGAAGAAAAGCAAAATCTGTGAACTATATTGGCAAATGTGATTTCATACCACTACAGAAGATTCCGTATCATTAATTATATGCCTCTGAAGATTTATTAAATTAACATTTCAAAATGTTCAATGTTAGAATAAAAGAAAACATAGGTTTGGATCAACACATAAAAATGAAATAGAACAGGAACCATAAATTTAATTTCCAAATAGGAAGTTCAGGCAGACACTGAAGTTGATCTGAGAGTTCTGAAATTACAAAGAAAGCCAAAGGGGTGATTATATTTTTTCACTACTGAAATATATTTCTTTAGATATAAAAATTACCAAAAAAAGAGATTTGATATATTTCCATTGTACCTCTAACATAATAATGATGTACTTAATACTAAATAGAGTTAGTGCCATAGAAATAAAAACAGAATCTCTTAATACTTGTCAAATTTTCATAATCTGAATAAACTTTAAGAATTATATGAATTTGTGTGTGTATGTGTAATTATCAATTACCTGTACATGAGAGGGCAGGTACTGTCAGAGGCCAGACAAGGGTATCATATCACCTGTAACAAGAGGTGCAGGCAATTGTGAGTTGTCTGACATGGTGCTAAAAACCAAACAGGCATCTTTTATGGTATTTTCTCCTAACCAAGCACTAAATCATCTCGAGTCATAATCTGATTCTTTATGAGTTAATGATCATACTTTGTCAAGCAAAAATCACCAAAATCCATATAGAAGTTTACCTGATTTGCAGAATGCACAGGCTCAAGTAATGAGGTTCTTAGCTCAGCATGTACAGTATAATTTAAGAAATGTGTAGTATAATTTATGACAAATATAAGAAAATAGTTTAAACCTTATCAATAATTTTTTCTGTATATCATTCTAACAAGTGAATTCATGAAGCAGATTATTTTTCTTCTTTGTACTTCACTTGTCATAAAAATAGACTTAAAATTAATAAGAATTAAATCTAATGGTGGTAATTTTATATATTAGCAGGCATTATCTGTTCATGAGACCTAAAAGTCTGTAAGATGCAGGAGGAAATGGTCCCTTGAAAAAAAGTGATGGAGATCAATATGAAGATGAAGGTTGCCTAGAACTAGAGGACAAGTACAAGTGAGAATGAAAAAAGTCTCAAATTGATGCTTCTCCATTATGCACTTATACATAAGCATTTATGCATAGGCTAACCTTCCGAACCTATCCAGAAAACAGCAATTTATATCTCAGTATGTGTCAACTGAATAAAACAGAAAGATACCACCAAAATTGTGACATGAGAATATTATGACATGATCACAAATATAAAAAAAATCATAAATAGTTACAAATGTATAATATACTCATTTTTTTAAATTGGCAAGCAATGAACATATGGAAGCATTTTATTGATGTTTTTCTATACTACCAAGAAATAAAGTTGTAGACCAAGGGACATTTCTCCACTGAAAACTGTAAGGTCATACCCAACATACACTTAAATAAAAGAGAAATTTAAAACAATTCCACTAAAATTTGTAGTAATAGAAGGTTGTCTACTCTCTCCAAACAATTCAATATGGTGTTTAAAGTGTTAGATAGAGGAATAAAACAGATGGAAGAGATCAAGTGTATACAAATTGAAATTGAGGAACTCAATGTATCTTTATTTGTTGATGGCATAATGGTATACATGAGTAAGCCTAAATATTTCACCAAGAAACAATTTTAGTAGTTAAATATTTTCAGCAAAGTAGCTGAATACAAAATTAACTCACAAAGCAGAAGCCTTTCTATATACAAATTACAGACTGGGAAAGTAATCAGAGAAACATCACCTGTAACAATAAACTCAAATGATATTAAATATTTTGAGATAACTGTAAACAAGCACATGAAAGTCTTGTATAATGAAAACTTTAAGTCGCTGAATAAATAAATTGAAGAAAATATTAAAGGATGGATAGATCTCCTGTGCCCATGGATTGGTTGAATTAATATAGTAAAGATGCCATCCTACCAAAATCAATCTAGAGTTTCAGGTAATCCTGTCATAATTCCAATACAAGTCTCCACAAGTTTTGAAAGGACATTTTCCTGCTTTATATGAATACACACTACCACCCACACAAACACACACACTCAACAAAAAAAAAAGACAAAAAATAAAATAAAAACAGGATTATAAAATTCTCCTGAGTAATAAAATAACTGCTCATGGTATTGCATGGTTGTTTGGGGATTTCAAAGGGGTACCCTTGAGCAAAAACTCAATTGAATGTAACCTAGTACTGCTGTTTGAAGCCTCACTGGCTCATAAGAGATGGCCAGTTGAGATTCCATATCCCCCACTACTAGAATTCTTCATTAGGAACACTTTCATAAATGTTTTCTGAAGTTTCCAAAAGTTTATTTTTTTCAATATAATGAAAAACATACACAAATAGTAAGAAACGCAGAATAACATCACTTTGGAAGTTGGTGTAGGTACATAATCACTAAATCCAGTGGCACCCAGTAAGAGGAACAACTAAAAGTATACGTTTGCAAATAGAAAAACAAAGATATTGCCCTTAACCTCAAATCATATTACAGAACTACTGTGATAAAAACTGTATAGTATTGGCACAAAACAAAACAAAAAATAGAAGTGTTGATCAACAAAATAGAATTAAAGACCCAGATATAAATCCACACACCTATGAACATATGGTTTTGTTAAAGAAGCCAGAAATACACAGTAAAAGCAGAGAACATCTTCAATAAATGATGTTTGTCAAACTGGATAAATGCATGTAGAAGAATCCAAATAAATCCATATATACCAACCTGTATAGAAGTTAACTCCAAATGGACCAAAAACTCAACATCAAACCAGATATACTGAAGTTGATGAAAGTGATAGTAGGGAATAGCCTTGAACTCATTGGCACAGAAATGTTAGCACAACCAATAATTAATAAATAGGACATCATGAACCTGAGAAGTTTCTGTATGGAAGGAAAGAAAGAAGCCTATGGAATGGGAAAAGATTTTTACCAACTATGTTTCTAATAAAGGGCTAATATACAAAATATATGAAGAACTCACTCATATAAAACTAGATATCAAGGAAGCAACTCAACTAAAATATTGGGTACAGATTTCATAATAGCCAGAAACAGGAAACAATCTATATGTCCCCAAGAGACATATGGATGAAATTTGTTACATTTACAAAATGGAATTACTCAGCCACTAAACAATAAACAACTAACTGCATAGGCTGCATGGCCAACAGTAGATGCCCAATGGAAATGAACACAGTGCCATCAGTAGAGGTTCATCGTGTCATATATCATCTCAGGGATTTCCTTCTTTTCATTTTTCTTTAAATATATATTATTTTAATTTAATTTAATTTTATGTATATATTTCTTTTTCTTTTCTCTTTTTGTACCACAGATCACAGGTCCTTTGTATATATGTTATTGTATTTTTTAATATTCTTATAGGATGTCTGAGTGTACAAATAGAGTCTCAGTATCTGTATTTGTTTCCTGTGCCTTTTCTTGGGCTATTTTCTTTCTGATTTTTTGTTTTCGTTTACTATGATGTTTTTGTTTTTATTTTATTATATTATATTTTATCCATTAGAAGCCTTTTTTTTCCTAATGAAAAAAATGAGGTACATCTTGATGAAAGTGGAGATGCAGAGGTAGGAGTAGATAGAGGAAAAAGTATTTTCTTTTATTAAAGAGAAATTCTTTCCTCATACACTATAATCTGATTATAGTTTCCTGTCCCTCCCCTCCTCCAAGTTTTTCTCTATTTTCCTTCCTTCTGAGTCCATTTCCTTCTGTCTCTCATTAGACAAGTACAGTCTTAAGATGACAAGGAAATATGATAAAATAAAATATAATAAGATGAAGTAAATACTATCATATTGAACTTGGAAATGGCAACCCAAAAGGAGGAAAGGAGTCCCAAGAACATGCACAACAATCAGAGACATACTTTTGACCACGTTCAGGAGTCCCATAAAAATACTAAACCTAATAGCTATAATATATACTCAGAGGACTTGTTGAAGATCCATGTAAGCCCTGTGCTTGCTGCTCTGTCTCCATGAGCTTATGTGCATCTTAGTTAGATGATTCATAGGGCCTTGTTTTCTAGGTGTCATTGGTCCTCTCAGGCTCCTACAATCTTTCCACCAGCCTACTTTTCTCTAAGATTCACCAAATTCAGAGGGGAGGGATTTGATGGGGACCTGCAGTTTAGACTTTCTTTCCCCCTCCCCCCTCTCTCTATCCCTGTATAATGTCTGTCTGAAGATTTTAGTATCTCTTTCCATCTGCTGCTGGAGTAAGTCTCCTTTATGATAACTGGAAAAGTCACTAGTATTGCACCATATCATTAATAATCATTTTGTTATAGCTTTTTGGTTAAATGGTATTTGGTTTACCCTATGACTCTGGACTATCTAGTGTCTGGTTCTCAGTTGTGCAAGCAGTATCCAGTATGAGTTCCTTTTCTTAGAGTGGCCTTAGGTGAAATCAGACATGATTGGCTATTCCTACAAGTTCTGTGACATCATTGACCTAGTATATGTAGTAGGTAGGACAGATTTCATGTTAAATAATTTTTGGCCAGGTTGGTGTTAGTATTTCTTGTTTGTTAAACCACCAAGTATCTTCCAGTACCTAAGAGACTTGAATATAGCAGGGAAGGCTCCATGTAGGCACAAGTTCAAATTCTTCATGTTCAATGTGGGTTTTATCCTTAGCAATGGGCCTCACTGTCAGTTTGTGGAGAGCAAATTTTGTCTTAACAACAGCCTAGGTTGTTTGGGGAATTCCATGGGACACCCTTGACCAACAACAAAATCGATTGTAACCTACTTCTTCCACTTGCAGCCTCACCTGGCTATAAGAGATGGCTAGTTGAGATTCTATATTTCCCACTACCAGAAGTCTTCATTACTTCATTAGGAGGATTATTTTCATAGTTTCCATAATATATATATATATATATATATATATATATATATATATATATATATGGTGTGTGTGTGTGTATTCAATAAAAGGAAAAATGTGCAAGTAGTATGAGAGCAGAATAACCAGAATAACAACATATTGGAAGTGAGCATAGGTGCATAGATCCCAAATCCAGTGACACCTAGAAAAAGGGGCAACTAAAAACTATATGTAGCCAGGCAGTGGTGGTGCACGCCTTTAATCCCAGCACTTGGGAGGCAGAGGCAGGCAGATTTCTGAGTTCTAGGCCAGCCTGGTCTACAGAGTGAGTTCCAGGACAGCCAGGGCTACATAGAGAAACCCTGTCTCGAAAAACAAAAACAAAAAAACAACAAAAAAATTACAAAAACAAAAAACAAAAAACAACAAAAAAAAAAACCTATATGATAGCAAAAAGAAGAACAAAGACATTACCCTTATTCTCATTGTGGTTACTTTTATTTTTACTTTTTGATAATTTTTGTCTGTGAGGTTGTAAGGGTTGTAAGGGTGGAGGACATATACAGAGGGGCACAGAGATGATTTGGGTACATGATGTGAAATTCAGAAAGAATCAATAAAAAGTATTTTAAAAGAAAAGCCCTCATGACTTAAATCTAAGAATACAACTCTGTTTATAAACAAAATTCATCAAGATTTCAGTTCAATAACACCACAAGGAATTTCTCTAAATTTCAGATACTTCAGAATGACAAAAATTGATTTCCTATAGTTCTTGGGCCTAGAAATTCCAAGAACTCGCCACTGACAAGCTTGATTGTCTAGGGAGGGCCCTTACTGTTCTTAAGACAGCTGTTGTAATAGTTTGTCACACAGAGAGAAAAGGGACACACAACTTATATGTTGAAGTCAAATAATTGCTTCTCTGCTTCTATTTGTACCCAGTTTTTCCCCCATCTTTGTCCAAGGGTCAAGTTCAAGTGATTGGTTTAGCAGCAGTTTCCTTTATCCACTTAGCTGCCTTGTGAACACTCAACACAGGAAACACTGAGACCAATATGCATACAAAGAAATTATACCTGCCCTACATGTAATGGTATTTCAGAGACCAGGAATTTTAATCTGATGATAGGACAGTGAAAGCATCTCATTTCTGTGAGATGGGCCTTAGAAAGCCAGAGTTGAAAGTCCATTGGGATTAAGAAATAATGACTAACTTTTTTGCAATCGCTAAGTTTTGTGACAGAACACAGGATTTAGTCACTTGGGTTTACCAGTGCAGGGTTTATTTAAAAATGTTTCTAGAATGTTGAAAATTAAGTAAATTTAATACATTTAAGGGTTTTCTTCAATATTGGAACAAAATTAAAACATTCCCATGAATATTACAAGTCTGTTCCTTTTAAAGAAGGGATATGTTCACATGAAATCTAGAATCAAGCAATCATCAAATGAAAATCTTTGAATGAAATTAAAACCCTAAAATAAGACTCCATTCTAACTCTTCTCAAAAAAATCACGTACCAAGTCTGACAAGGTCATAGCTGGACACAGAGTTTGTACACTGAGTTCATGGGCTAGAAAAATGCCTTGGGATTCACATCTATTCACTTAAAAACTAATGAAAACAACTTCATTTGGTTGTCTGTCTATAATGGAGAAAAGTCAAGGTGATTATCCAGTCATCAAGCCAGCTTTTTAAAATCAAAGCCTCTTTACCTCAATCCCTGAAGGCTAGAAGAGGCTAAAGAGATTCTAGAGCCTGTTTTCCACAGTAACTAGGAGGTTGAGAAAAATAGACAGCCATTGGAAACAACAGTTTTCCAATCCAACCTGGAAGTGTTGAGTTTCCTGAATGACTCTACTGGATATGTCTGTGTTTCTTCCCAGGCTTCCTCTCTTAACCACAGCTGTTCTTTTCTTTAAGAAAAAATATATTTTATGATACCTAGTAGCTTCCAGACAGCTCGAGAATGGTGTCTGTTTTCTCTAAGCCAGTGCTTTCATCTTAACTCTTACAAATATTTGGTTGTCTTCCAAATCATCTTGTGCTTCACAACATTTGATAGAAAATACAACCATATACTTGTTCTTTAAAAGTCTCCTGTGCATAGTGCTCAGGTACTTAAGCTACAAGCAAAGGCTATTCTTTGATTGAGAGAGCCTGTGAAGTACAGATTTAATTTCTTTAGAATGGCTTTTGTCTTCCTGGAAGATTCTCAAGGATCAGAACTTTGACCTTACCAAGGAGTTAATAAAAGATTTTATAGCCACACTCCCATCTTTGCCCATGGTGTGTATCACTCTTATAATGGTCTGCATTTGATCTTCACTACAAATCCTTTTTTTCTGTAATTTGAATGTCATCTGTCTCCTGGAGAGGCTAGGAGAATTCAAACTATGCACTGGCCTCCTAGTACTTAACAGTTTCCAATGTTGTTTCTTTATTGTTTACTCGATTTCCTCTTGACATTTGCTCTAAAACTTCAAGAAGAAAGGGGGTGATATTTTTGTCATTAAAATTCTCCTTAAATGGTCTGTGCCCAGACCTGATCCTGTGCTACAGTTCTCCATACCCAAATACCACCAGGAGAGAGCTGGGCTCCCAAGATTGCTGACAAGCCTGTCGGCACAGATAAGATCCCCCACTTCTGCTCAGCAGGATCCTCCTGGAGCACTCATGATACAAGAACCCAGGAGCAGACTAGAACAGGATCCTTCTGCTTGCCATCTGTGCCCACAGCTGATCCCATACCACAGCACACTGAGCTGATCAAGTGCTACAGCATTCTGTAACCAAATGCCATCTGGAGAGAGCTGTTCTTCCAGGAGTGCTGACATATCTGTGAGCACAGGTAAGACCACCACTTCTGCGCAAATTCCTGGCCCAAGAGGGACCCTCTCAGAGCCATCAGGACACAGGAGCCAAAGAACAGCTGGGGACAGGATCCTTCTGGTTTCTGTCTGTACCCTGGAGCTGACCCTGTGCCAAAGCTCTTCATACCCAAATCCACCCCAGAGAGAACTGGTCTTCCAGGAGTACTGACACAGAGGATTCCAGGAGGGACAAGGCACAGTCAGAGACAGCAAGTCTAGCTAACACAAGAGATAACCATATGGTCAGACGCAGGGGCAAGAACATCAGCAACAGAAACCAAGGTTACTTGGAATCATCAGAACCAAGTTCTCAAACCACAGTGAGCCCTGGAAACCCCAACACACCAAAAAAGTAAGACTGTGATTTAAAATCACATCTCATGATGATGATAGAAGACTTTAAGTAGGACATAAATAATTCCCTTAAAAAAATACAGGAGAACACAGGTCAAAAGGTAGAAGCCCTTAAAGAGGAAACACAAAAATCCCTTAAACAATTAGAGGAAAACATAAACAAGCAGGCTAAGGAATTGAACAAAAGTAACCAGGATCTAAAAATTGAAATAGAAACAAAAAAGATATCACAAAGGGAGACAACCCTGGAGATAGAAAACCTAGTAACGAGATCACACATCAAAGATGCAAGCATCACCAACAGAGTACAACAGATCGAAGAGAGAATCTCAGGTGCAAAACATATCATAGAAAATATTGGCACAACTGTCAAAGAAAATGTAAAATGCAAAAAGTTCATAACCCAGAACATCCAGGAAATCCAGGACAAAATCAGAAGACCAAATCTAAGGATAATAGGTATAAAAGAGAGCAAAGGACCAGTAAATATTTTCAACAAAATAATAGAAGAAAATATCCCTAACTTAAAAAAAGAAATGCCCTTAAACATAAAAGAAGTATACAGAACTTCAAATAGATTGGACCAGCAAAGAAATTACTTGTGTCACATAATAGTAAAAATACCAAATGTATGAAATAAAGAAAGACTATCAAAAGCAGTAAGAGGAAAAGGTCAAGAAACATATAAAGGCAGTCCTATCAGGATTATACCAGATTTCTCATAAATGACTATGACAAAACCTAATTTACACAATATCATTCCACAAATCCATCCCTACAAAGAATGATAGATGAAAAACCTCAACACAAAGAAACTACACCCTAGAAAAAACAAGAAAATAATATTCTTTCAACAAACTCTAAAAAAGGTAGATACACAAACCTAATTTCAACCTTAATAACAAAAATAAGAGGAAGCAACAATCACTATCCCTAAATATCTCCTAACATAAATGTACTCAATTCCTCTATAAAAAGACATAGACTAACAGACTGGATACATAAACAAGACCCAGAACTTTTCTGCATACAGGAAACCCACCTCCATGTCAAAGACAGACACTATCTCAGAGTAAAGGACTAGAAAACAATTTTCCAAGCAAATAATCCCAAGAAACAAGCTGGAGTAACCATTTTAATGTTGAATAAAATCAACTTTCTACCAAATGTTATCAAAAATGATAAGGAAGGACCCTTCATACTCATCAAAGGAAAAAATCTACCAAGATGAACTCTCAATTCTGAACATCTATGCACCAAATACAAGGGCACCCACATTAATAAAAGAAACTTTAATAAAGCACAAAGCACACATTGCACCTCACACAATAATAGTGTGAGACTTTAACACCCCAGTCGCAACAATGGACAGATCATGAAAACAGAAACTAAACAGAGACACAGTGAAACTAACAAAAGTTATGGACCAAATGGATTTTAACAGATATCTATAGAACATTACATCCTAAAACAAAAGAATATACCTTCTTCTCAGCACCTTACAGTACCTTCTCCAAAATCGACCATATAATCAGTCACAAAAAGAGCCCTCAACACATGCAAGAATATTGAAGTAATCCCATGCCTCCTATCAGAGCACCATGAGCTAAGACTGGTCTTCAACAACAACAAAAACAACAGAAAGCCCACATACACATGGAAGCTGAAGAATGCCCTAATCACTGATAACTTAGTCAAGGAATAAATTAAAGACTTTTTAGAATCTATTGAAAAATGAAGGCACAACATACCCAAACTTATGTGATATAATGAAAGCAGTGCCAACAGGAAAACTCATAGCTCTAAGTGCCTACAAAAAGAAACTAGAGAGAGCATACACCAACAGTTTAACAGCAGACCTGAAAGTTCTAGAACAAAAAGAAGCAAATACACCCAAGAGGAGTAGACAGCAGGAAATAATCAAACTCAGGGTGGAAATCAACCAAATAGAAACAAAAAGAACTATACAGAGAATCAACAAAACCAGGAGCTGGCTCTTTGAGAAAATCAACAAGATAGATAAACCCTTAGCCAGACTGACAAGAGGGTACAAAGAGAGCATCCAAATTAGCAAAATCAGATATGAAAAGGGAGACATAACAACAAAAACTGAGTAAATTCAATAAAATCATCAGCTCCTACTACAAAAGCCTATACTCAACAAAACTGAAAAATCTGGATAAAATGGGCAATTTTCTAGACAGATACCAAATAACAAAGTTAAATCAGGATCAAACATCTAAGCATTCCTGTAATCCTTAAAGAAATAGAAACAGTCATTAAAAGTCTCCCATCCAAAAAAAAGCCCAGGATCAGATGGGTATAGAGCAGAATTCTATCAGACCTTTAAAGAAGACCTAATACTAACACTCAAGTTGTACTACAGAGCAAGAGTGACAAAAACTGCATAGTATTGGTACATTGACAGGCATGTGGATCAATGGAATAGAACTGAAGAGCTAGAAATGAACCCACACACCTATGGCCATTTGATCTTTGACAAAGGAGCTGAAACCATCCAGTGGAAAAAAGACAGCATTTTCAATAAATGGTGCTGGCTGAACTGAAGGAAAACATGTAGAAGAATGCAAATCTATCCATTCTTATCTCCTTGTACAAAGCTCAAGTCCAAATGGATCAATTACCTCCACATAAAACCAGATACACTGAAACTAATAGAAGAGAAAGTGGGGAAGAACGTTGAATACATGGGCACATGGGAAAAGCTCCTGAAGAGAAAACCAATGGCTTATTCTTTAAGATCAAGGAATCAACAAATGGGACCTCATAAACCTAAAAGCTTCTGTAAGGCGAAGGAAACTGTCAATAAGACAAAATGGTAACCAATAGATTAGGAAAAGAACTTTACCAATCCTACATCTGATAGAGGGCTAATATCCAATATGTACAATTTAATCAAGAAGTTAAACTCCAAAAAACAAAATAATCCTATTTTAAAATGGGGAACAGAGCTAAACAAAGAATTCTCAACTGAGGAAACTCAAGTGGCTGGAAGAACTTAAAGAAATGTTCAAAATCCTTAGTCATCAGGCAAATGCAAATCAAAACAACCCTGAAATTCAACCTCAAACCAAATGGAATAGCTAAGATAAAGAAAACTCAGGTGATAGTAGATGCTGGCAAGAATGTGGAGAAAAAAAGAACACTCCTCCATTGTTGGTGGAATTGCAAGATGGTACAACCACTCTGGAAATCAGTTTGGTGGTTCCTCAGAAAATTGGACATGAGGACCGAGCTATACAACTCCTGGGCATATATCCAAAAGATACTCTAACATGTAATAAGGACACATGCTCCACTATTTTCATAGCAGCCGTATTTATAATAGCCAGAACCTGCAAACAACCCAGATGTCCCACAACAGAGGAGTGGATACAGAAAATGTGATACATTTACACAATGGAATACTACTCAGCTATTAAAAAACAACAACTTCATGAAATTCACAGGCAAATGGATGGAACTTGAAAATATCATCCTGAGTGAGGTAACCCAGTCGCAAAAGAACACACATGATATGCACTCACTGATAAATGGATATTAGCCCAAATGATGGAATACCCAAGATACAATTCACAGACCATATGAAGCTCAAGAAGAAGGAAGACCAAAGTTCAGATGCGTCAGTACTTCTTAGAAGGGGCAAAAAAATATAGGAAGAAATATGGAGACAAAGTGTGGAGCAAAGACAGAAGGAAAGGCCATACAGAGACTGCCCCACCTGCTGATCCATCCCACATGCAATCACCAAACTAGGATGCTTTGGTTGCTGGGAAGTGCTGGCTGATAGGAGCGTGATATAGCTGTCCCCTGAAAGGCTCTGCCAGAGCCTGACAAATATTGAGGTAGATGCTTGCAGCCAACCATTGCAGCAGGGAATCCCTGGTGGAGGAGTTAGAGAAGGGACTGAAGGAGCTGACGGTGTTTGCAGCCTCATGGGTGAGCAACAGTGTCAACTGGCCAGATCCCTGGAGCTTCTGGGGACTTTACCACCAACCAAATAGTACATATGGATGGACCCGTGGCTCCGGCTGAATATGTGGCAGAGGATGGCCTTGTTGGACATCAGTGGGAGCAGCAGCCCTTGCGCCTGAGGGGGTTCGATGCCCAGTGTAGGAGAATGCCAGGGCTGGAAGTGGGGAGTGAGTGGATGGTTAGAGGAGCATGGGGAGGGGGATGGGATAGGGGGTTTCCAGAGGAAAGACCTAAAAATGGGATAACATTTGAAATGTAAATAAAGAAAATAAAAGGGGGAAAAAAGAAAAAAAATCTCCTTAATTGATCCACCATGATTATTCAATATACATTAGACTTTCCACATAGCCAATAACAGATGTCGTTAAAAATTTTTCTGCCACATAACAGTGATCTCCTGGTCTCTAGTTTCCAATAACATTTTCTTCATACTGTCCTTAAAATAAAAATGAATTTTAAATTAGTTTTGATTTTTTTGTTCATTTGTTTTCATGTTTTTAAAAGTCTGTTCTCAAAGAATTTCAAATGCCATTTTGTGAACTTTAGCTTTCAATTATCACATATTCTATTTTAGTTACAAATATAAGGAATGCTAAAGATAGTCTAATCCTTGAAAAACAAGTTTAATCATAAACAGGAATGAACCCTGGTTTTTCTTTACTATAAGATAGGTTTTAAGCCTAAGATGGAGGGAGGCTGGCTCTTCAGGTTTGCTTGTGCAGGCTATGGTTTCTGTCTGAAGTTAAAAAGTAAGTTTCTGTTTGGCCTGCATTAAGTCTTTGCAAGTTAAGGTTTCTATTTGTAATTAAAAATAAATTCTTGCTTACTAGATTTGTTGTAAACTGCCAAACATGTTTTTCAACGTATACTAAACTTGAGAGCTCATTCATATGAAGTATGCTCTTGTCCTTGTTCCTTCATTTTCATTGTATTTTTCTAACAATGTCTAACAGCCAACTCTCTTATCCCTGTGAACACTTTAAAGGGGACTCTCCTTTAAAGGGGACTTAAAGAGGAAAGCCAGGGGCAGCTCTAAATTCCAATTTAGAGAGAGGAGGCCTGACTGACCAGTCACAGGTGCACCCAAAATACAGCTTGCTTTAATTGGACAGTCATAGATTTGGTCTTTGTCCACACAATTTTTGGGTTTAACACACTGTGAAATATGCAATAACATAACAAATACCAGAGTCACACTCTTAAAGAACTACAAGCAACTTAAAAATACTGACAACAGGAGACTTAATTGGTCTTTGTCAGGAATGAGCCTCCCAAATGATTACCTAATACCAGTGATCAACCCTGAAATTATATACACACAAAAAATACTGTACTGATGTTTGTATTTCTGTATTTATGCATGCCATAATAAAGAATGCATGTGAAATTTATGTAGCAACAGTTAGAGAAAAGCAGATCATGAATTTGACAGGGAGCCAGAGGGCAATGATGAGAAGACTTAGAAGGAAGAAACAGAAGGGATAAAATCTTACATCACTTAAATCTAATCCTCTGCATAGAGAATCATTGGGCTATAGACTTTAGGAAATGTTTTAAGAAATAATTGTGTCAGTTGAGCCTTCAGAAGATCTTGTCCAAGAGCTGAATGAAGGAAAAGGACACCTCTTTCTATGTAATGTGATGCAAAGAAAAATTTCAACAGGCTGTTTAAAAGCTGAAAAGTACAGAATCAACTGACCAGAACTTTGTAATCCTACCAGTTCATGTGCGATGACTATTTGTAAATTAAGGAGAGAGAAAAAGTATTCTATCTAATCCTTACAATATTTTTGAAAAAAAGATTAGTGAGTGTTTTAAAACTTGTTCGAACTGCTAACTGAATTTGAAGATGTTTCTACTTAGTTCCTCCTTTTGAATTCTGATAAGGTTTTAACTTTTCACAGAATTTTAGAGAAGACATTCATTATTCTTTCATGAAAGCTAATAGAGATATGGTTTAAATTATAATATATGTTATATACTATATTAAAATATCATATACAGATAGATATAAAATTAAACTACATCCCGATTTGTCTTTCTTCTCACATCACATGCTCTCTCTATGCCTTCACTAATTTTCTGGTTCTTTCATCCCCAAATTAGTCCTCTGGTTTTATATCTACTCTTTTTTTCCCATTCTTATTCCCTTTCTGCCTCCCTTATATGATTATTATAACACTGGCACCCCACAAATACACAGTAATACATACACATATTTACTGAGGGTGTGTGGGTGTGTGTGTGTGTGTGTGTGTGTGTGTGTGTATACAGAGAGAAAGAGAGAGAGAAATAGATAAAAATAGATACAGATAGAGATACAGACAGAGATGTAGTCTCATTCTGGCAGACATGCTGGAATCCTGGTGCCATAAACATTTAGTATTCTGAACTCAGTGGAGGAGAACTTTGTGTCTACATTTAAAATGATGCTTACAATTCATGACATTACTTGCTATTACAACTAATTACAAGTAGTCGAGAGAGAGAGAGAGAGAGAGAGAGAGAGAGAGAGAGAGAGAGAGAGATCTTCCATTATTCCCAAAAGATAAACTTGGGGTATGAGTTCAGTCCCACTACTAGAGTACTGTTCATTTTATGCAGCAATTCCACTAGCATGCTCAAATTAACACTTTTATACAATGAAATGCTGACTGTGACATGAAAGATGTAAATTTATCACAAGTATCCTCCAATCAGAAAGAAGAACAGTGGGTTCATACATTGTATAAAATAGTGAAGAGTAAGGAGAACAGACACATTTCAGACTTTCAGTTACAGAACTGGTCGTTTTTTACACTTTTAACGAAACTATGCTGGAAGATCTTAGGTAGCCATTATCTAGGTTTTTCTAGGAATATGAAATGTTTTAATTTAATATTGATGATGCCTGTGTCCCAAACATTGACTGAAATGGAGGCAAACCCTTTGGGAATTCTGCTGGTGTCTGATTTATTTATTTATTTATTTATTTATTTATTTAGTTAGTTAGTTAGTTAGTTAGTTAGTTAGTTATATTCAAGTTGTTGCCCTTACCTCTCCTCCCTACCTCCCACAGTTCTTTGTCACATTCCTTTATTCCCTTGCCTCTGAGAGGGTGCTTCTCCCACTCAATAACCTCCTGCTTCCCTGGGCATCAAGTCTCTCAAGGATTTAGCACATCTTCTCCACTGAGGCCAGACCAGACAGACCTTTGCTATATTTGTGTCACGGGCCTCAGTACAGCCCATGTATGCTCCTGATTAGTGGCTCAGTCTCTGGGAGCTCCCTGGAGTCTGGGTTAGTTAAGACTGCTGGTCTTCCTATGGGGTTGCTCTCCCCTTCAGCTTCTTCAATCCTCCCCTAATTCAACCCTAAGGATCCCCAACCTCAGTCCAATGGTTGGATGTAAGTATCTGCTTCTGTCTCAGTCACCTGCTGGTAGGGCCTCTCAGAGCACAGCCATGCTAGGCTCCATTCTGTAAGCCCATCATAACATCAGTAACACTGTCAGACCTTAGTGCACCCACCCCCAAGTGGATGCAAAGTTGGCTGATTATTGGACCAGCTTTCCTTCATTTTCTTCTCCATTTTTGTTCCTGTAATTCTTTTGGACAGAAACAAGTCTGGATCAGAAATTTTGTCCCTCCTCCTGGCGTTCTGTCTATATACTGGAGGTAGACTCTTCTAGTTCCCTTTCTCCAATGGACATTTTGGCTAAGGTCACTCCCCACCCCTTACTCAATGAGTCCTGAGAGAGTCTAACTTCCCATGTCTCTGTTACTTCCTAGATGGTCCCCCCACCTCCAACTTCCTGAGGCTGCTGATTTCCATTTATTTTCTTGGCTCTCTGGGCTTCTCTCCTGTCCCTTAACCCCCATATCTAATCCTTTTCGCCTTTCCCCTCCCTTCCCTCTTCCACCCAGTTCGCTCCCTACCTTATTTGTTTTTTGTGGAGGCTAAATTCTTGAGTTCTTCATATATTTTTGATATAAGCCCTCTGTCAGATGGAGGGTTAGTGAATATCTTTTACCCAATCTGTAGGTAGCTGATTTGTCCTATTGAAGGTGTCCTTTGCCTTACAGAAGCTTTTTAATTTCACAAGATCCAATTTATCAATTTTTGATATTAAACCCTGAGCCATTGATTTTCTGTTCAGAAAAAAATTTCCCCCTTGTCAATGACTTCTTCCCTTCTTTCTCTTCCATCAGATTCAGTGTATCTAGTTTTATGTTGAGGTCCTTGGTACACTTGCACTTGTTTGTGCAAAGTGATAAACATAGATCCAATTTCATTCTCCTATATACAGTTCATCAGTTAGACCAGTACCATTTATTGAAGATGCTTTATTTTATTCACTGTGTGCTTAGATTCTTTGATAAAGATCAAATGACCATAGGTATATGGATTTACTTCTGTGCCTTCAATTTGATTCCATTGATTGATCTGTCTGTCTCTGTACCAATACCATGTAATTTTTGTCACTATCGCTTTGTAGTACAGCTTGAGATCGGGGATGATGATTCTCCCAGAAGTTCTGTTATTGTTGAGAATTGTTTTAGATATCTTCTTTTTGTGTTTTTTCCATATAAAGTCGAGAGCTGCTATTTCCATGTCTATGAAGGATAGTGTTGGAATTTTGATGGAGATTGCATTAAATATGTAGATTTCTTTTGGTAAGATGGCCATTTTCATTATGTTAGTCTTACCAATACATGAGCATAGGAGATCTTTCCATTTTGTGAGATCTTCTTAGATTTTTTTTCTCAGAAATTTGAGTTCTTGTCATATGGATATTTCACTTGCTTGGTAAGATTTACCTCAAGATATTTTATACTATTTGTGGGTATAGTGAAAGGTGTTGTTTTCCTAATTTCTTTCTCAGCCTGTCTATCATTTGTATAAAGCAAGGTATTGATTTGTTTGAGTTAATTTTATATCCTGCTACTTTGCTGAAGTTGTCTATGAGCTGTACAAGTTTTCTGGTGGCATTTTGGGTGTCATTTAGGGACACTGTCATATCTGCCAGTAGTGATACTTTGACTTCTTGAATACTATATTGAATAGATAAGGAGAGAGTGGGCAGCCTTGTCTTGCCCCGCATTTTAGTGGGACTGCTTCTAGTTTCCATTTAATTTGAAGTTGGCTGCTGGTTTGCTATATATTGCTTTTATTACATATAGTTGTGTGCCAGGAATTCCTGATCACTACAAAACTTTTAACAGAAAGTGGTGTTGTATTTTGTGGACATCTTTTTCAGCATCGAATGAAATGATCATGTGGCTTTTTTCCTTGAGTTTGTTTATATGTATGTTACATTGATGGATTTTCATATATTGAACCATCCCTGCATACCTGGGATGAAGCTTACTTGATTGTGTTGAATAATGGCTTTGATGTGTTCTTGGATTTGGTTTATGAGAATTTTATTGAGTATTTTTTCATCAATATTCATAAGTGAGTCTGAAGTTTTCTTTCTTTGTTGGGTCTTTGTGTGGTTTAGGCATCAGTGTAACGGCAGCTTCATAGAATGAATTAGGTAGTGTTCCTTTTGTTTTTATTTTATGGAATAGTTTGAGGAGTATTAGTTGTTTTTTGAAGGTCTGGTGGAAATCTACTCTAAAACTATCTTGTCCTAGGAGTTTCTTAGTTGGGAGATGTTTTTGATGACTTCTATTTCTATAGTGGTTATGGGACTGTTCAGATAGTTTATCTGATTTTTATTTAACTTTGGTTCATGATATCTGTCTAGAAAATGGGAGAACATTTCATTTGCATTTTCTACCTTTGTACAGTACAGACTTTTGTAGAAGGTTTTGATTATTTTCCATTTCCTCAGTTTCTGTCGTTGTGTCTCCATTTTCATTTCTGACTTTGTTAACTTGGATACTGTCTCTGTGCCCTTTGGTTAGTTTGGCTCAAGAGTCTTCAATAACGTTGATTGTTTTTTTTTTAAGAACCAGCTCTTATTTGTTTGTTTGTTTGTTTGTTTGTTTTGGGTTTTTTGGTTCTTTGTATACTTCTATTTTTTTCAAACAGATTGATTTCAACCATTAGAATATTTCCTACTGTAGTCACTCCTTTTGGGTATGTTTTCTTATTCCATCATAGAGCTTACAGATTTGATGTAATGTTTCTTGTATGAGATCTTTCCAATTTCTTGATGAAGGCACTTAGTGCTATGAATTTTCCTCTTAACACTGCTTTCATTGTGTCCCATAAGTTTGGGTATGTTGTGTCTTCATTTTCATTGAATTCTATAAAGTTTTTGGTTTCTTTCTTTATTTTTTCCCTCATGAAATTATCATTGAGCAGATACTTGTTTAATTTCTATGAGTACAGAGCCTTTCTCTTGTTTTTGTGTTTATTAATGTCTAGCCCTAATCTGTGGCGACCTGACAGTTTGGATGGGTTTATTTCAATCTCATTGTATCTGTTGACACTTGTTTTATGACCGATTATAATGTTAGTTTTGGAGAATGTTCCATGAGGTGTGGAGAAGAAGGTGTATTCTCTTGTTTGGGGGTAAAATCATCTGTAGATATATGTTACATCCATTTGTTTAATAACTTCTGTTAGTTTCACTGTGTCACTGTTTAGTTTCTCTTTCAGTGATTTGTCCATTGGTGAGAGTGGACTGTTGAAGTTTCCCTTGTGTGAGGTGTAATGTGTGCTTTGAGCTCTAGTAAAGTTTCTTTTATGAATGTGGGTGCCCTTGCATTTGGAACATTGATGTTCATAACTGAGAGTTCATCTTGGTAGATTTTTCCTTTGATGATATAAAGTGTCTTTCCCCATCTTATTTGTTAACTTTGAGTTAAAAGTCTATTTTGTTGGATATTAGAATGGCAACTTCAGCTTTTTATCTTGGGACCATTGGCTTGGAAAACTTTTTTCTAGTCTTTTACTCTGAGGTAGTGTCTGTCTTTGTCTCTAAGGTGTTTCTTATATGCAGCAAAATGCTGGATCCTGTTTACATATCCAGCCTGTTGGACTGTGTCTTCTTATTGGGGAATTGAGTCCATTGATGTTGAGAGATACTAAAGAGTTCCTGTTATTTTTGTTTCTAGAGGTGGTACTATATGAATGATTCTCTTCCTTTGGGTTTGTTTTGAAATGTTTCATTTCTTGGGCTTCTTCTGTGTTATACTCCTAGTGTTAGAAATTTCATTCAAGTATGTGCTGTAGTGCTGGACTAGTAGAAAGATATTGTTTAAATTATCCTGATTTCTCTACCTGTGCTAATTGAGAGTTTTGCTGGTTATAGGCTAGCATGTTTATTCTCTTAGGGTTTAAGTGACATCTGTCCAGGATCTTCTGGATTTTATAGTCTCTGTTGAGAAGTCTCATGTAATTCTGATAGGTCTGCATTTATATGTTACTTGGCCTTTATTCCTTACAGATTTTAATATTCTTTCTTTGTTTTATACATTTAGTGTTTTGATTATTATGTGAAGAGAAGATTTTTTTTCCTGGTCCAATGTATGTGGATTTCTATATGCTTCTTGTAGATTTATGGACATCTCTTTCTTTAGGTTAGAAAAGTTTTCTTTTATGATTTTGTCGAAGATATTTTCTGGCCCTTTGAGCTGGTATTCTTCACCCTCTTCTACTCCTATTACTCTTAGGTTTTTATTTTTTCATTGTTTCCTGAATTTCCCGGATAATCTGTAGCTCCTGATCTCTTTCCTAAGTTGTGTGTCTTCAGGGTTGCCTCACTTGTGTTTTCCTTATTGTCTTCATTTCCATTTTTAGGTCTTGGACTGCTTTGCTCAATTCTTTCACCTGCTCAATTGTATTTTTCTATATTTCTTTAAGTGATTTATGTGTTTTCTCCCGCCAGGCAGTGGTGCTGCATACCTTTATTCCCAGCACTTGGGAGCCAGAGGCAGGGGCATTTCTGAGTTTGAGGCCAGCCTGGTCTACAGAGTGAGTTCCAGGACAGCTAGGGCTATTCAGAGAAACCCTGTTTCGAAAAAAGAAAAAGAACATGTGTTTCCTCTTTAAGTCCTTTTACATTTTTTTGCTTGTGTTTTCTTGTATTTCTTTAAGTGAGTTCTTTATATAATCCTTAAATTCCTCTAAAATCTTCATGAGAGGGGCTTTTAGGTCAGTATCATGCATTTTAGGTGTGTTGAGGTGTCCAGGGCTTGCTGTGGTGGGAAAACTGAGTTCTGTTGGTGCTGGATTGCATTGGTTTCTGTTGCTTACTATTATACACTTGCCTTTCATCATCTAGCTATCTCTGCTGTTAACTAGCCTGGGTGTCTCTGACTAGACCAGCCCTCCTTGGAGTCAGGAAGAGATGGCCTTCTTTAAGGCATTCAGTGTTGTCTGTGGTTAGATTGTGCCTCTTTTGTCTCTGGGTAGAGCCGACCTCCTGTATCCCTGGTTACTGTGGAACTCCTGGGAGGTAGATAGGCTGTAGGGAGTGCTATGATATCGGGGACCACTGATTTGGACTGGTTAGAGAAGCAGACCAGACGTAAGGTGGAGTTTGGGGGTGAGGTGGGTCCAGTATCAGCTGAGCTCTTTGGTTATCTCTGGTTACGCTGGACTTCCTCAGTGACACATATGCTGTAGTGTTTGAGCAGGTATCATTAGTCTAATGATCTGGCCTGGGTGAGAAACAGAGCAGAAGAAAGGTGGAACTTGGAGGGCAGAGGGTCCCATGTCTGCTGGGCCCTGTGGTTGTCCCAGCTGGCATGAATATTTGGGCAAGAGTCTCACCTATATCTTTGGTTATTGCTGACTTCCTGGGAGGCACACAGGCTGCAGGGTATGATTGCTAATGTTTTTAGATGCTCATAGCATAATTTATTATAAAACATGCTGTATATTTCTGTCGTGTAATGAAAAGTGAAAGACACATGACAGGCTTGGTATAATCCAGTTTGTCTGGTATAATCCAGATGTTAGGTAAGTAATCATCTTTAATGGTAGAAAAAGAAAAATTCCATGGAAATAAAACATTCAGATATAAAGTTGCTAAATAAAGGCAATAGTGATATTCAGTAGGAAAGAAATCAGCTGTGATCAAATAAGGAGAAAAAAATGGCCCAATGGACAATGCTGGTGTTTATTGTCACAGAGTGTAAAAGAGTGTAGCAATACTTAAAAGCATGCTAGCTACATTCATAAAGTCTCACCAAATGTGAGCTGAACAAGGACAATGTCAAGGGCATGCCAAAGTGTAGCAGGGACAAGTCCCCAGGGCCTCTACTCTACACCAAGGAGCACAGTGAACTGAGGAATGTTGAGCACACAAGAGTTGGCCCTTCCCAGGGAGAAGCTCTCCACTTTGGTCCAGTGTCAAACTGTCCACATTGGAGAACTATACAACAATACATACAGACTGAGTAGGAATATGTTTATATAAATAGATATGTGCATGCAATAACATTAAATGAAAAATGGTCATGAATTTGAAGGATAATGGGATGGGATATATGGAAAGATTTAGAGGGAAGAGAAAAAAGGGAAAGGAGAAATGTAACAATAATATTGTAATCTCAAAAAGAAAGAAAAAAAACATGCTTAAAACCTGTGTTTTTGAGATGCAATGAAAGAATTCTAATTTTCCTTATGCCAGTAATTTGATTGATGGCATAATGTATCCTGTGTTTTTTTTCTTTTATCATTAAGTGAAATAAAACATGTAACTGTACCCTATAGCTGACATAGCTATGTGAAGCATTTCAGTAATCCACCCAACAAACACTTCTATCTTTTCCTGAAATTGTCAGGTAGACGTGACTGAGCAAGCAAAGCACGTTGAGTACAAATCTGTTTTCTATGAAGTACTGACAAGAACATCCATCTTAAACAATGGCAAAAGTCAAGCATTCACTAATCAACTGCCAACTCCAATCAACAAATAGATGAATGAACTACACACACACACACACACACACACACACATCATCATCATCATCTTCATCATCATCATCATCATCATCTTCATCATCATCATCATCATCATCTTCGTTGTTGTCTGTTAGTTGTCTGTTCTTTGCCATTAGTAAATAACTTTCTATTTGCAAACATCATTCCTCATGCTGAGATAGTTTCTTTTTTATCTGTGGCATGTTATCTCTCCTATTATCTGTATTCATAGATAATTAGAGTGACTTAGGAAAAGGGAAATACTAACATTTGGGACAAGTTAAAGAATACATGGCATACTTCTGCAGCAGTGCAAATGTTTAGATACAGACAGACAAACAAAGGTTGCTGTAATTAGTTTTTGAAAGTTTCTTTAAGTAGAATCTGATATTAGTATTATTTAAGTGAGAAAACAATGTATATGTGTGCCTATGGGGGATTTAAGCAAATGACAATGGGAAATAGGGAAGGTGTACACTAAAATCACAGGAAAAGAATGATGAAGAGAAGTTAAAAGAGTTAAAACCAGGAAAAATCCTATTATTGTGTAGAATGTTTGTTGTTTACTTAGCTGCTTTTTGTGTATTTGGGAATATAACTAAGACAAATAGTTTTGACTGATGCAGTCATGATGTGAAACTTATCAAATCACAAGTGATTATGTCTATGGTGGGAAAATATGTGGTTAATGAAAACATTCAGTTTTCTAACAGGATTCAGGGTTGTTTTCTTGGATTCTACCAGTGTCATTCCAACTTTTGTTTTTGACTCTACCAATTTCTTGGACTATACCAATGCCATCCAGGAACTATTTCCTAGAGTTTCATTATTTCTTCTCAAAATTATATGAAGATATGTTTCAATGCTTTTTGAATTTTTATTTATTCTTTATTATTTAGTGACTGTGTGGTTACTCAGTGTTGGTAGCAAGTCCTACTTCTGATTTTCATTGCAGATCATTTAACATCTGTGAATTACATGATGATATTAACAATTACATTTAATATTTATACTTAAGGAAAAAATATAACATTTTTATTCTTAATTTTAAAATAGTTGGCAATTTTGTGGTCACCACATTAGAAATCAGCTGCACTTCAAATGTTCCTTCCTATGAGACAGGTTTTATAATACAGAATTAAAGGGTAGGAAGGAAGAAAGAGTAATATTAAATTCCTATGATCAAGAGGAATATGTTGCTGCAACTGAATCAGTGAAAGATACAGTGGCATAACAAGCAGGATGTGTTTCACAAATCCAGCTATATCTCGTCTTTACTCTCAATTCAGATATTAACTCTGCAAACGTCAAATGCCATAAGCACTATCTCATAGAAAATGAGGGAAAATTTTTGCCAATTGTATTCTTTTTGTACTGTTTTTATGTCACCACTGTGTAGATCAAACTCAAAGGATGTTCAAGCCCCATATATACAATGTAGAATATTTACATGCAATTACACAAATACATTGTCTGTAGATTATGTATGTCACATGTCTTTCTGGGGGACTAGTAATAAGAATGTCTGTAGAGAGAGAAGAAAGAGAACTCTGTTGGAAAGAGCACTGATGGCACATCCAACAGACCAGAGGTCACTTCCCATTACATGCTGGCTTGCAGCAATGTGTAACTGTATTTCTGGTGAATCTGATACCTTCTCTTGGACACTGGATTCTACTACATGCATGTGTCACATATACATCCCAAAACATTTACAAACACATGAAATAAAATAAATGAAAAAAAGCTAAAATTGAAAGAAGGCAGGGAAAAACACACAACAGTAGTTGAAAGCCTCAATGTTTCTCTCATCAATTAGGAGAGCAAGTAGAAAATTAGCAATGACTTAGAAGAGTTCAACTTCATCAATAACAACAGCCTCTAACAGACAATCTTTAAACAGGTATCAATTCACCAGGCAGCTGAACCTATGCCCTGGAGCAGAACATTCATTTTCTTTAATATTATACGTAAGGATAGTTCATATACTGAATCACAAAACATATCTCAACAAACGCAAAAGAATTGAAAACAAATGATATTTATACTCTCCCAAAATAATAAGCTTAGATTAGAAACCATTAATGTTTAAACAACAAGAATGAAAGGAATCCCACAAATTTAGAAACTATATCATTCTCAATAATTCACTAGTCATTGATGAAATCTAAAAGAATATTTAGAATATGTGAGTTAAAATACAGCAGATCAAAATGTGATGTTCATAGACTGTGCATTTGGATGAGTACATTTTTAGTATAAATACTTGCACTGAACAAGAGGGAAAATCTCAAATGAATAATATTACATACCACCTTGATTAGAAAAAAGCAAAGAAATAGAGCAATGTAAGTAATAGCAGAAATCATTAAAAGAAAACAATGATGGAGACATGTCAATCGCACAACAAAGCCCCTCAGCTAAAATTACAAACAAAAGATACACCTTCACATATACACATATCCATAGAGAGATAAACAATATTGGGAGTAATACAGAATATAAGTATAATTAGTTTAAGCTGCAACTATATGGAATTACTAAATTATAACTTAAAATTATACAACAAACACATTTCAAATGCAGGTGGTACTATGGAAATTTTAACCTAATATTGAAAATATAGTTAATACCAATTTCTTGCAAGCATTTTAGAACAATGTATGAGATATATTTACTTTTAATCATTAAAACTTTATTATAAATAATTACAAATAATTTTTAAATTTACTTTTTAAAGCTAGCACCACAATTTACTGTGATACTATATGTTGCTAGTGCACATATAAGAGAACGTGCTAGTATCTCTCACAAATATGGGTACCAAATCCATTCAAACAGTATCAAAAATGGCTTGGCTTATAGCCCTTTCATTAGACTAGTTGACTATAGTGCACAAATCTCTTTATTCAAACTTCAGCAATTTATACATGGTTGTACAAGTTTGCTAAACTTCTTCTTTGGTGCCAGAGAAAGGAAGATCTAACATTCAACATCATCCTTGGTTACCCTTGGCTGTGTGAGACTCTGCCTCACATACAAATGAATAACACAATACAACAAAAAGGTCAAACAGAGGGTATATAAATAATAATAATTAGAATTTATTTCAGGCACAGTATATAATACAGTAGTCCAAGATTTATACAGATATTCCATCACACCAACATATTAAGGAAAATATGCATGATATAATTTGTCAATGTAGAATAATCTTTAAAAGTCATCATCTATCAAAATCAGTGATCAGGTAATACAGGAATCCATAAAAACTTCCTCAAGCCCATTAAACATTTACAAAACACCCATAGCTGGCTTTATAGTCAAATACAAGGAATGAATCTTTTTCCCTTAGAACAGTAACAAAGCAATGATATCTACTCTCCTAACTCTAACTAGAATATTGCATGAAATTTCAGCCAGTGTAATAAGGCAACTAAAAGAAATAAAAATAAAAGCACATTACAAAGGAAGAAACACAAACATCTACCTTTAATCAGCAAGCATTTTTCCAGGCAGATAGCCTCTTTGTCTACAGAGAAAAAAATTTAGAAGGATATAAATATAAGAATATAAAGACATATATGTATTTATTTTTATTTATAAAAAAGAAACACACACATATATAATATAAATATATATACTTACATGTGTTCAAAGAAACAAAAATAAAACTATAGAGTATTTTTAAATAAATACAAATCTAATTTAAAGAAATATAAACAATTTAACTTAAGAAAGTACAATTTTAATTGCTTCATAGAAAAGAACATGGATATATATTATGTTTTTCAGAAATTTTTCCCAAATCTGTGCAAAATTGCTCGTATGCTGCATAGATAATATGACTAAGAAATGTATAAAATGTAATAAATAGAGTATACTAAAAACTAGCAACATTCATACTTCATACAACAAAATAATAATTATGGGTGGAACACATACCTTTGAAAGAAAAACAAAACTAAAAGAAACACAAATGACAATTGTAAAGGACACCACTGAAGTCTGTATTATCAAGCATGTAATCTTATAATTATTAATAGTAAATTATTTTAACTCTCAATTGTAAAGGACAATCTCTATAATATATTAAAATAAAGAGATGAAATTAATCAATAAATAAAATATATATTCTGAAAAAGCATATATATATATATATATATATATGCTTTTGATCTGTCCATGATCAAAGAGTTCTTTACAATGAGATGCTAGGTCACACCTTGTATACTAAAACCAAAAATGTGATTATGTCAACCAACCAGACTCCCCAGAACTCCCAGGGGCTAAACCACCAACCAAAGGAGGGATCCTTAGCCCCAGATACATATATAGCAGAAGATTACCTTATCTGGCATCAACGGGAGGAGAAGCCTGTGGGGGCTTGATGCTCCATCATAGGGGAATGCTTGGGTGGTGAGGCAGGAGTGGGTGTGCGGCTGGGTGGGGGAGCACCTTCATAGAGGCAGAGGGGAGGGGAATAGGATGCGAAGTTTGGGGAGGGGAAATTGGGAAGGGTGATAACATTTAATATATGGGTATATATATGTATATGTGTTTATATATAGAATAACGAATAGAAAAGAACCTAAAAAAACTTTAACAGATATGTTCTTAGATGTACCTTTAGTTCATTGTTGAGAGAGAGTTCAAGTGCTGAACACGAGGAAGGGTGAAGAACAAAAGTGGTAGCAAAACTTTCTACATTCTTGAATTCTGTTTTATTGTATAGTAGTTCAGTGAATTCTTTGTATATATTGAGTATTAGTCCTCTATCTGATGTAGGATTGGTGAAGATTTTTTTCCCAGTCTGTTCGTTGCTGTTTTGTCCTGATGGCAGTGTCCTTTGCCTTACAGAAGCTTATCAATTTGAGATCCCATTTGTCTATAGTGGATCTTAGATCCTGAGCTATTGGTGTTCTGTTCAGGAAAATATCCTTTGTGCCAATGTGTTCAAGGCTCTTTCCCAATTTCTCTTCTAATAGATTCAGTGCAATTGGTTTTATGTGGAGGTCTTTGATCCACTTGAACTTGAACTTTGTACAAGGAGATAAGAATGGGTCAATTTGCATTCTTCTATATGCCAACAGCCACTTAAACCAGCACCATTTGTTGAATATGTCTTTTTTCCACTAGATCATTTTGGATTCTCTGTCAAAGATCAATTGACCATAGGTGTGTGGCTTTAATTCTGGGTTTTCAATTCTATTCCATTGATCTACATGTCTTTCTCTGTACCAATACCATGCAGCTTTTATCACTATAGCCCTGTAGAATAGCTTGAGGTCAGGGATGGTGATTCTCCCAAAAGTTCTCTTATTGTTGAGAATAGTTTTCGTTATATGCCCCAGCTAAGGGGAATGCTAAGACAGTGATGTGGGAGGGAGATGAGTGGGGGAACATCCTCATAGAAGCAGGGGAAATGGGGGATAAGATAGGGTGTTTGTGAAGGGGAAAACAAGAAGGGGGATAACATTTGAAATGTAAACAAATAAAATAACCAATAAAGGGGAAACACAGAAGGGAGATAACATTTGAAATGTAAATAAATAAAATGACCAATTTTTTTTTTATAGTAGTTCAATGAAGGGCAACTTGAGTACTCCTCTTTGTATGTCTCTCTTTTCATATCTCTGTCTCCCTTTCTTCCTCACTCCCTCCATACCTTCCTCTCCCTTCTTCTCTCTCTCTGTTCTTCCTCTCTTTCTCTCTCTCTCTCTCTCTCTCTCTCTCTCTCTCTCTCTTTCTCTCTCTTTCCATTCATGTATGTGTGTGTGTGTGTGTTTGTGTGTGTGTGTGTATGTGTCCCATACTATTCTCATAGACATTAAGTAACCATCCTTGCTGGCTTATGCATTCCTGTACATTGCTGGGATTTAAATTTGCTCTACCACATGGAATATGTTAACGTAAGGCATGATCTGTGAGATTTACCTTTGGTGAAATATGTGCTGCTCTCAAGATTTCCCCAGTGGCCTTCTAATTGCTGAGATTCCAGGCAAACACTCTGATTGATATCTGATCCTTTGTATTAGGTACTGGTTACAAAACAACAAAACGGAAAGTGAAAAAGACATTCATCATCCCAGTGAGTAATACTCAGTTTAAATAGAAGAAAATAATTGCTAGCATGAAGGCAATGTGATTTTTCTGAACTTAAAGCCCTCATATAATTATAAGTACTTTATTACTAATTATGAAATTACATTATTGTGTAACAGGAGTAATGAAGAATCCTTGAGGCAGGTTTTAATCATAATCTTGTTTTCCAAAAATAAATAATTTAATTAGAGCCTTGTTACTAATTTAAGAATTTTTAATTAATGACTTATGGCCTAAAGGATTTTTTGCACCAGTATATAAAATACTAGTTGTGTAATTAGTAGAAACTTAATAATTTAACTACCAATTTCCAAATTATTGGATTTAATAGGGTTTTGAATTAAGACTATTATATTTTATATTAATTTAAATTATTTTAAATTTAGATATATGAGTCATTAGGCCTTAACTATAAACTTTATAAGATGAATCCCATTCTAGATAGATTTTATAAGTAAAAAAAAGTATATAATAATTGTATCCTTTGCTTTGATTAATAAGATGCCACATTGTTATTTCCTCTATTTAATATTCATATGCTTTTATGCTTCATGAGCATCCTATGTAATTATAATCTTTTGGTGATGTATCAGAAGATGACTGACTGAAAGCTGTTCGTATTTGTGTCCCAGAGTTGTGAGATGACTGACACATTTATAAAAGTCACACTTCAAGAAATGCATTAAAAATTTGGGGAAAACAGAAAGTTAGCTACCATGCTTCCATTGTCTGTGTGCTATGCTGAGTTTTCCAAAGAAAAGAACCAGCAGGACATCTAAACAGTACTGTAGACAAAAGGATATTGACTCTAGATATTGGCTCACAGCATGAAAGAAGCTAAGATACCCAATGACTGCCTTTTTTAAAGCAAAACCTGGGAGTTCTGTGGTCATGAGGAAGTCTAAGGAGCAGTCAGAGTGTAAATATGGAGTGAGCCACTTTAAATATCTGAGTGACTAAGGGATACAACCTCTGTACCTATGGGCAAAAGAATATCAGTGTCTTAGTTTACATAGAGAACAAATTTCTCCCTCCTTGTTCTTGGCTTTTCTAGAGTCTCAATAGACTGGAAGATGCTAAACCACCTGCTTTACCCAATTCCCCACGTCAAATGTTTGCTGAAGACATCATCACAGACAGATCAGAAATGATGTAGATAACTGAACATACTTTTCTTGAGCAAATATGAGCAGATGAATTATATCCTTCATCAGGAAGGAGAATCTCCTTTTGAAATCTCAGAGGCACTGTTAATATCTGTGTTGTCTACCTCAAAGGAATTGTATCCCAAGTTTAAAAACTGTTGGGATAGGAGTCCTGTGGTTGCCATGATTAGCTGAAACAAACCATAGCATTCTTGTAAAGCAAAAATGAAACTTTCAATAGACAAGAACAGTAAGTTAGTTACCCATCACAGACATAATGCTTACTTCAGTAAGGCATGTAGCTAATATTCATTGAAAGCTTGTCTGTATAATATTCAGATAGTTTGACAGAGAAAGCCAATCTGATCTTTAAGGAATAATGATCCTGATGTACTTTGCCTTCCTTTTATTTTCTTTAAATGCTAACATCTTTAAAACTTTAATATCTTAACCTATTTAAGGTTTAATTCCCAAATAGATATGACTTTGGTACAAAGGACCTTAAGGAAAGGCTGTTAAAGGAATTTATAGTAAATCTTCAGATACTACTTTATTTTCAATTATTCAACCATTGTAAAAGAAGCATACATTTGAACAGTTTGGCTCTAGACATGGTGAAATGTCTTTGAAGAGTTAAAGGCAATCCTCATGTCCTGCAGTAGACTAGATAGCCAACACAGAATGAACCCAATCGGATTTGCTGAAGTTCCTTGTCTCATAATGTAACTCTGGGCATTTTATTTCTACCCTACAGGTCCTTAGAATATATATTTCATGGCGTCTAGTTTTGGGTTCTTATTTAAGTCCTGTGGGGGGGAGCTTGTGTTTTTCTGATTTTCTTTGATTTCTTTTCTTGTTTGTTTGTTTGTTTGTTTGTTTGGCTTTTGTCATATTCGAATTTCTATGTTATTGGTTTATTTTATCGTATTTTCCATAGATGTCTGTTTGTTTTTCAATAAGAAACAGAAAAGCTGTGGATCCAGATGGGAGGGGAAATGGAGAGGAACCAAGAGGAGTAGGGAGTGCAAAAATTCTAATAAGAGTATTCTGTATAAAAAGTCTATTTTCAATAAAAGGCAAAAATATAAAGATATGCAGAAGAGCAACTTTTACGTGTTATTGCATCAATAACTTTAAAATCTAAATATTTATTATAAATTATGTATTGTTATTGCAGGAGATATTTAAAACAGTGGCACCCAATCTATCTTGAATACAGGGCTGCCATGTTCCTGACTAGGAAAGGCCTGTGGCCACAAGCTACAGCAGCACATTTTAGCCACCACTCAGCTCAGACCGCTGGTTCAGGCATCCAGAGACACTAGCCCTTCCACCCACAAGACACCAGTGTGGGAGATGGCTCTCCCAATCAAAGCTTTATATGTTTGGTAATGCTCAATAACAATATACCCATACAATTAGATATGTTTCCCAATTAGCTAACCTAAATTTAAGTTGTTATCCAGGACTGCTCTCCATACCTGTATGGCTCATTGTGAAGTAAGCTTCAGACAGACATCTTTCCTCCATCATTACCCTGACTGAAGTGGGCATATGCATACTGAGCTACCTTTTAGACACTTGTACCTCTCTAAGAAACCTCTTCCCAACACTCCTTTAAATAATCCCAATGAACTCATTGGTTGGCCAAGTATGACTCAGGTGGAGTAATTTCTATGGTCCGTGGCTAACAGATAATGTTCTTATTGCCCTAGGAACAATCATACTTGAGTTTTGTGCATGTTTTGAGTATCTTTGTGGCAGATTAAGCTTGGTTTTGGTGAACACCTTGGTGACAACATACTGGACTATTCAAAATGCACAGTGGGAAAGAGAGAGTAAAGAATAATGAAAGCTTATGTGAACTTTTGGGGTAGAACTCTCATTCAAAGAAGAAGAAAAGTTCTTATGCAGAAAGAAAGATGCAAATTTCACTCATTCTAATCTAATACCTAATCATTTTACTAGAATTGAATGACTAAAAGACTCCAAAAGATACAAGAGAGATGATTTTTTGAAGGTCAGCATGACACAAGAAAAGGCAAACTGCTCAAAGTAAAAAAATAACTTTAAATACTCCCTTTGAGAAGTCAAGGAAAGGTAAATTATAAATACAGACTCGGCTACCTCTACCATTCTTGTCCAATGAGAAATGATAAAGAGTGTTCTGTAGATCAATGTAGACCTGATAATGAGAAAAAGACATAGAAAGACATAACAGTATATTCTAATAATAATCAAACAGATTTAGTATGTCTTTTGAAACCATGACATGTAGACAACTCCTATCTTTATCATGAAGACGGAAAATCAAAATATCATTTCAAAATAAAGGTACCTCAATATAGTATTGATGGGAAACTTAGAAATATGAAAATTTGGGATTTTAAAATTTAAAATACAAGTGGAAATTGAATGCCAGTTTAGATTTTTCTAATTAGTGTAATCTCTAACTTTTCTTGTGATTTTATTTGTAGTTATGTTGTTTCCACTTTGATAGCTTGCTATAATCAAGAGGTGATTTCCAACCCTTGAGACAACCACAGATCAAAACCTGTAATGGATAAAACGATAATAACCAAAGATTCAAGGCGCAGCTGCTTCAACAAATAACTTAAATGTAATGTAAGAGAGGGAGAAAAAAGAAAAATCCAGAAAGTATGCTACATAATGGCACTATAAACAGCTTGTCTAGGAGTAGTTGTTATCTTGAATAGAAGTGCACTAAAATTTCCACTTAAAAGAACAGTCTAGTACAGGGTTATATTCTCAGCTACTTAGAAGGCAAAAGAAAGAGAATCCTAAATTTAAGGCTACACTGGATCACAAGGACATTCTAGTCTTGTCTAACTAACTTAATTATAATCTATCTTAAAATACATAGTTGTTCTTGAGCATGTGTATATAAGTCACAGGAAACTGTAATAGTTTCCCGTGGCAACATGAAATCAAACCAATATGTCTATTTAGAACTCTTTATTCTGGGACAAATTAATTCAACGTTGCTCTAAGTGATGGCTGATGTCTGCCATGATTAGATTGGAATACACATTTCACACCGAGGATACTATTTCTCAGTAGAAAACATGCTTAATTCCACTAATTGCCTCTAGGGCTTTTTCTATCAGCCACACACTTTTTACATGCTAATAATCTTATCATCAACTGCTGTGGACCTAATTAAAATTCATGTCTTTAAGTACAGACCAAAGCAAAAGTGCGAATTCTGATTACTGTTTCACATACCCATAAAAATTCAAGGAGATAAGTTCAACTTTCCATTTTCAAAAAAAAAAAAAAACTTGTTATCTAAACAAAAATTAAAAATTCAAAGAAAAGTTTTTATTTCTTTTTTAAATTTAAATTTATTTTATTTACTTATGCATTATACATCGCACTCACTGCCGCCCTCTCCCACAATTCTCCTTCCATGGTCCCCTTCTCTTCTGAGTGGGTGGGCCCACCCATGAATCTCCTCCCTACCCACCACGCTGTCACTTCAAATTACTTTGAGGCTCAGCACATCCTCTCCCAGTGAGGCCAGGCAAGGCAGCCCAACTGGAAGAACATATTCCATGTACAGGGAACAACTTTTGGATAGCCTCTGTTCTAGGTTTTCTGGACTCACATGAAATTTTTTCTACAATTTTTTCTGTCTAGGAAATGTGCAGGATTAAAGATGGACCAGAAATTGAGGAAATGGTCAAGCAATGACTGGCCCAGGCTAAGATCAATGTCATGAGACATAGCCCACCTCTGACACTGTTAATATTCTGCTATATTTTCAGAGGGAAATAGGATAACTATCATCAGAGAGACTTCACACAGTAACTTCTGGAAACAGATGCAAAAACCCACAACCAAATACTTTGTGGAGCTTCGTGAATCCTGTAGAAGAGAGGGAGGAAGGATTGTAGGAGCCAGAGGGGTCAAGGACACCATAAGAAAACCTACAGAATCAAGTAACCTGGGCCCATAGGGACTCACAGAGACTGAACTGGCAACCAGAGCTGGTACGAGATGGGCCTAGGCCATCTCCACATTAGTAACTGTTGTAGAGCTTGGTCTTCATGTGGGAGTCCCAACAGCAGGAGCAGAGGCTGTCTCTGACTTCATTGTCTGTCTTTGGGAAACTGGCCTACCTGGGCTCCCTTATCTGGCATCAACAGGAGAAAGTTGCCTAGTCCTATTGCAACTTGATATCCCATGGCTTGTTGATATCTATGGGAGGCTCCCCTTTCCTGAAGAGAAAGTTGGGAGGAGTGAATAGGAGAGAACAGGAGGTGAGGGGGGACAACTTAAGAGGAGCATAGAAAACTGAAGTTAGGATCTAAAATTAATTAATTAATTATTTTAAAATGAATAACATTTTTTTTTCTTGAAAGGAGGCAGAAACTAGGGCCTGAAGATACTGGCCTTGCCTCTTGTGGAGGACTTAGCTTTGGTTCCCATCTCCTACAAGGTGGCTCATAACCATAACTCTAGTTCCAAAGTATATAATCCTGCCTTCTGACCTCTATGGCTGCCAGACAGGCACATGGTTCATATATATACACATACGTACACACACACACACACACACACACACACACACACATATCTTTTATAGAAGAGTACACATGGTAGTTTAGGAAATTTTATTTTTCCTGACTTAGTCTTACCTTGCATTTATATTGGAAGAAAAAAGTCTATTACTAAGTGAGATACATATATATATATATATATATATATATGTGTGTGTGTGTGTGTGTGTGTGTGTACACGTATGTGTATATATATATGCAAGATGTGTATACATATAAAATAAAATAAATCTAAAATGTTTTAAAAGAAGGAACTAAATAATTTCAATCAATATTGTTATTTTATTAATAAGCTTATTGAAAAATATAAAACTGATTATAAGACCTATGTGAGTAGTATTATTGGCAAGTACTTCCACTGCCCAGAAAGACCATAGAAAATACAAACATTCCATCATATAAAATTCAGCACTGAGGACCTCTGTATCACAATGTGCAGTTTGTGAATTTTAGAGAATATTTTGTATTTTAAAAGCTTCTGTTGGTTAGAACTTTATTCTAATTAAAATTCAAATTTCTCTGAAAGATGTATATGCATATATGTATATTACATACTAGATTACACAGAGTATTTTTTTCTTTTATAGAAGAGTACACATGGTAGTTTAGGAAATTTTATTTTTCCTGACTTAGTCTTACCTTGCACTTATAATGGAAGAAAAAAATCTATTACTAAATGAAACACGTTATACACCCAGACAAATACCTAGCATGGGTATCTCTTATGTGTGTCTAATTAATAGCAATAACATACATCCATGGCTTGCCAGGGGCCAGCTGGATGCAGGCATGGTGGGAAGCAGATGAGGGCCCAATGCACAGTGTGAAAATTATACTTTTGATGTTTTGTTGAAGGGTGGAAACTTGCTGTAAAATTTCACAGATATTTACCCTCCCTCATCTTGCATGTTTTATAAATTGGGAGCAGATTGAGTATGTGTATATGCTTGATTATTTAATTGCTGTTCAAATACAGATACTCACATAGAAAACACACTTCATTTTGTGCCTCAGAAATATACAGTAAAATAGAAACTGCCATTTAAACATTAGTAGAAGACAGGTGTAATGGAGTTGCTTTCTTTGTCCTCAAAAATCTAGAACTGACTTCAGTATGAAGACAGCCAACAGAGGCATCAGAATGGATAATCTTTTCTTATCAGACCTCTATATTATAAATGATTTCCATACTTTTGTTAATATCTGTTTATACTGTCTGTAGCCAAGATGTAGTAAAGTTTGAAGCATGTATTTTTTTTTTATCAATACCGGGGTGACAAAGTAAATAATGTCTAATTAATTTCCAATGCTACATCAGGAGGTTTTTGTAATTGGTTTGTTTTGTTTGTTTGTTTGTTTTAATCTTTTTTTTAACTTTAGGGTGACTAACACAATTAAAATCAACAGGCGATAAAATCAGTATGTATATTACACCAATCAGCCTGAGAAGTTGAGTGGGTCGAGACTTAATTTAGTTCACATAAGAATCATGATAATGGAAAGTAAGCCGTGGGTTGGAAAGATTAGAGAGGACTATAGCCTGAGCATTATGAAGGTCTGTCATAGAATGTGTAGATTTCAATTTACCAAGAAGAACAAGCACAAAAGATTCAAAGAAGGCATAGAAGATCCAGAAAGAAGTGGTGCTTCATGCTGGGCGGTGGTGGCGCACACTTTTAATCCCAGCACTTGGGAGGCAGAGGCAGGCAGGCACTAGCCTGGTCTACAGAGTGAGTTCCAGGACAGCCCGGGCTACACAGAGAAATTCTGTCTTGAAAAACCAAAAACCAAAAAAAAAAAAAAAAAAAAAAAAAAATGGTGCTTCCTGAAGAAGCAATTGACTACATACAGTCTCCATTCCTTTTATTGACTCTCATTAGTTTAAAAATTGGGTTATTTAGATTCTTATTATTTTGCCCCTTATTCTAATAATACAAAGCAGTGGTTTAATGACTTGCTGCCTTCAGTTCTAAGCTTCTGGTCAAGCACAGAGTGCTCTCTAATACAATAGGAGTCTCTCCTTAACTGTCCTGATTCCTACTGTAGAATATCAAGACTGTCCACACTTGAAGGCTTCTCACCATGGGTGGCGTAAAATCTCACTGTGAGTTTAGTCACTTGGCACCAGCTTCTTTGTAACAAACATTGCTGATGTTGTCGGTTTTATTTTTTTCTCTCATCAGAGATTGTGTTTCAGTGCTTTCTGGTTTGATTTCTCCTGCTGCTGGGTTCACTATCTGCTATCTCATTAGCAAGCATCATTTAATGCCAGCACCCCAGACAACAGGCTGCTCCATTGCTAAGCCTTCGACTTTCCTTGGGACTATCCAACATAACCTCCTCCTCTTTGCCACAAGGAGACTGTCAGCCCTTTGTGAACCTATATGATAATTAATAATCAATTAACAGTTAATAATAAAATTGCACTCTCTTGTACTTTGGCACCACAAGTAATTTATTTTCATTGCACCAGTAGCTGCTGTCACCAGCTACATGAAAGCCCTTACTGACTGTGATTCCTCTCGTTCCTGGAAAGTTTGCCTAAGAAGAAATAATGAGACGTGTATAAAAGAAGTGTCAGAGAGCTGCAAGAAATTGCTTAATTTTTGTTGCCATAAGAACTAGGCTCGAGAGCCTTACAACGAAGGTGTTATTTAAGCACAAAATATTTGTGTTGTGTCTGTACTTACTTGGTTTATAATTTATATCTTGAGAATTCATTGATACAAAGCAAGTTTTTAACACAGTAAGCAAGCAAAGTCAAAAGAGCTGTTCCCCACATGATCTAAATGGTTACCAGCGGAGGACTAATTCCCATGTCATTACCAGTTATCTATATGAGGCTGATGGAAAAGGAAGGGGAGGCTGTCTGCATCTCTCAGTGCCAATAGGCATTTATATGGGAACAGGAAAAAATGTTCTGAACACATAAAGGCAGGAAATTGGGTATCAATGGACCTAACCCCAAGCAAATGGGCTACAGGAAATGATTTGTGTGTGTGTGTGTGTGTGTGTGTGTGTGTGTTTGTGCAGAGAATAGAAGTCACTATTAAAATGAGGCCTACCCCTTCAGATTGTGGCTTGTGGCATGTCTATTAGCTTATTAAGTAATGAATTATCAAAGTTAGATGATGTAATGCTGGATTATTGTATAATCTACTTTCTGAAGTATAAGAAGATAAAAATTTTGTTAATTTCTTGATTTTAAATGTATTCACCCCTGAGTGTTAACGCAACTTTAAATCTCATCACTGGGACAGCAAAGGCAGTAGGGGGGTTCCAGTGAACTTGAGGCAAGTCTGGGTTGTATAGCAAAATCCAGACCAGCATGGGCTCGAGACAGAAACTCTATCTTAAAAAAAATTAATTAAAACTAGACAGTAAAGCTCAGTGCTAATTTTTTGTAATGGCACAGGGCAGTGGCTTCCTATAAATGCCACTTGAGCAGCCTTACATACAGGAAGTGAGTAAAATTATCATCGTATCTACTTTTCTGTCGTGGAGTCTTCTTGTGCATTTGTAGGAGAATTGCTTTGCACTTGTGTGCAACTCTGCAGATAAGGTCAACTTCCTGTATCAGACACAGATCCTCTCTTTGTGGTCTCACTGTTTTATTCTCTCGGGAGGAGGACTGGTTGTTTGTCAAATGACTCAAATGCAGGCAGTCTGCTTGGATTTGTCTTCCATTAGATCATTGGTGGACCAGCTCAGATGTGTTTGTCTACATTAATGCCTAGTGTGTTGGTGGCTCTCAGGAAGTCCATGTGGAATTCCTCAGGAAGTGAGAGAACAGCTCTGAATAGTCTGGCATCTTGCGTGTCATCGGTGTGCTTTGTTAATGCTTTAGGTAAAATCATGTAAATAGCTCTTGTACCATCATCTTCTAATTTGAAGTTCTACTCCGTTGCTTAAAAAAAAAATCAAAATAAATCAGAATGTCCCCAGGGTTAAGACATAAATGACATTCCTAATTAGAACACGGCTGCCATCTAGTGGTCATCATCGCTGCTACATGCTTACTGGAATGAGAGCCAGAGGAAGGGGGGGGGGGGGAAAGACAGGAGGATGGAGTCTGCTATAAGTTAAGCCCAGGCCAGGTACGACAGGCAGGGATGTACAATAATAACTTGTCTAAAAAAAGGAGAGAGAGAGAGAGAGAGAGAGAGAGAGAGAGAGAGAGAGAGAG
>NW_021604596.1:6905631-6906540 GCF_004785775.1 Grammomys surdaster
AGAGAGAGAGAGAGAGAGAGAGAGAGAGAGAGAGAGAGAGCTTTTTAGAGTGATTTTCCTAGGAAACACCCTTTAATTCCATTAAAAGTCATACACATTTGAAAGAGAATTTCTCTCGTGAACCAGAGAAGAACAAGAGCCTGAATGTAGATGAAACAGAAGACTGGGCAATCGAGAAAGACAGACGTGGCAGTGAATCTTTGAATGGAAGAGTATTTTCCTGTGAACCAAAGAGGTGAAATAAGGGTGGTCTCTGGGCTTGCTGAAGATTCCATGGGTGAGGGGGGAAAGGGTCACACACCCACACACCTATGGCAGCCTTTAAGCACCAGGCATAGAACTGGACAGATATAGGAAACATTTGAAGACTTTTACCCCACCTTGGGGAAGCTTGTTGAAAAACTATATGGAAGCTATTTGATCATGAGCATATGGATCCCAAATGATTTTTCCCCATATTGAGACAGTTTCCTATGGGAATATATTGATGAGAGAACTCTATAAGAAGTAGAACATAGTCACGTTTGAACATAAAACTGGGAAACATAGTGTGGTGGAGCGCACCTGCATTCCCAGCATTTGAGGGGCTGAGGTAGGACGAGTGTGAGGATCTGAGCTAGCCTGGGCTCTCCAGCAGTTGCAAGTCTCACCAGGGATAAACAGTGAATCCCTGCCTCCACAAAAAGTACAGCATCAATGAATTAAGATTGACAGGCACCTTGAAATTGAAATCTGTCCCAAGAATAAAGAAATACTTTCAAATGATGCTACTGAGTTAAAAGTAAAAAGCAAACTACAAATTAGTAGTCTGTCAACAATTCTTCCCAGCACCTTAGGGGCATCGGTCCTTTTGTCTTGCTTCTTTAATCTCCTCCTCCTCCTCCTCCTCCTCCTCCTCCTCCTCCTCCT
>NW_021604596.1:6906940-6987471 GCF_004785775.1 Grammomys surdaster
AGAGAGAGAGAGAGAGAGAGAGAGAGAGAGAGAGAGAGAGAGAGAGCTTTTTAGAGTGATTTTCCTAGGAAACACCCTTTAATTCCATTAAAAGTCATACACATTTGAAAGAGAATTTCTCTCGTGAACCAGAGAAGAACAAGAGCCTGAATGTAGATGAAACAGAAGACTGGGCAATCGAGAAAGACAGACGTGGCAGTGAATCTTTGAATGGAAGAGTATTTTCCTGTGAACCAAAGAGGTGAAATAAGGGTGGTCTCTGGGCTTGCTGAAGATTCCATGGGTGAGGGGGGAAAGGGTCACACACCCACACACCTATGGCAGCCTTTAAGCACCAGGCATAGAACTGGACAGATATAGGAAACATTTGAAGACTTTTACCCCACCTTGGGGAAGCTTGTTGAAAAACTATATGGAAGCTATTTGATCATGAGCATATGGATCCCAAATGATTTTTCCCCATATTGAGACAGTTTCCTATGGGAATATATTGATGAGAGAATTCTATAAGAAGTAGAACATAGTCACCTTTGAACATAAAACTGGGAAACATAGTGTGGTGGAGCGCACCTGCATTCCCAGCATTTGAGGGGCTGAGGTAGGACGCTTGTGAGGATCTGAGCCAGCCTGGGCTCTCCAGCAGTTGCAAGTCTCACCAGGGATAAACAGTGAATCCCTGCCTCCACAAAAAGTACAGCATCAATGAATTAAGATTGACAGGCACCTTGAAATTGAAATCTGTCCCAAGAATAAAGAAATACTTTCAAATGATGCTACTGAGTTAAAAGTAAAAAGCAAACTACAAATTAGTAGTCTGTCAACAATTCTTCCCAGCACCTTAGGGGCATCGGTCCTTTTGTCTTGCTTCTTTAATCTCCTCCTCCTCCTCCTCCTCCTCCTCCTCCTCCTCCTCCTCCTCCTCTTTCTCCTCCTCCTCTCCCCAACCCTATCTTTGAGTATTTTTAGTAAGCCATGGTGCCACCGAAGTCTAAGCATGAATTCTACACAGAGGAAGAGGAACTTTTGCTCCCTATGAATGTGAGAGTTGGGACTCTGCCAGCCGAGCACTGTCCTGAGAGCTGGGCTATCACTTCTCTCACAGTTGCAGTTGTAACTGGTATCTGGACATTCACTGCACAGGGAATGTTCTTTGCTACTATTGCTGAAGCAGCTGCTAATTAAATTGACAGACTCTCAAAGTCTTATTAAGATTCGTCTATTCTGCTTCCAGAAATCAGCTCCCATTAGTAGGACAGCTGATTTTATAAACCTAAACAAAAAATTAAAAGCCTCAATGTTTGCTTGTTTTAAATAAAAGTTGACTTAATTCACACCTACTGATGGAGCTGCAGTAAAGTGATAATGTACTTTAAAAAAATTCTTTAACTGTATTTTTCCTTAAACACATCTGTCCTCCACTTTGACTGACAACATTACTCAGAAGATTACGACAACTGTATAGATAATGCAAATAGAAAACAGCCATAATGAGCAAATCTGGTGGACCAGTGGACCTACATGACTAAGTGACTAGAAACCTGCTTGCTGCCAGTTTGTAGTGCTTTGTATATAACAATTGCATATAACAATTTAGATCTCCTAACTGATTCACAGGCCCTCACATAAGTAAGTGTTTTAGTAAGGAACAATACAGGAAGGTGCGATGTAAAGAAAGTCATCTGTAGCACAAACAAGACAAGAGCTTAGGCATAGTAGAGAGGCCACATCTGCACTGCATCTGTTTGTTCACTCACTGGGGACTACGAGACAAAAAGATGAAGACATTTACACAAAGACTATTAGACAACAAGATCAGAAAAGCATCGTGACAGCTATATGGGGGTGCTATAAGGGGGGCTTTGAAAGTTTTACTAAGGAAACACTAGAGCCCCTTCACAAGCAATACTTTTTAATTCATTCAGTGCTCAAGATTTTATCAAGGTGGAGAATGGGTTGATCCATCCAAATTGTTGCTGACCCTATAAAATAGAAAGATGTGATGTTTTAAAAACATCTTATTAACTCAGTAGCACTGGGGTTTTATAAAAGACATGCATGGCTTCATGTCTTTTACACAGACATCTTAAGTCAATGCCGTAATTTTAAAAATTCTACTTCTACATGAGAGTAATAGACAAATCACAATGACAATTGTGAGTCCATTTGATAGTGCTCAGAAAGCATAAGTCTTCACACGAGTGGACAGTCTCTAAATTTAAGCATCACTGTTTCCCTTTGCTTACATGCCAGCCCTGTGGCTATGAGAAAGTGTAACTATATATATAACAAACACAACTTTCATGTTCTCAGAAAAACATTAGAATGTAGACAGCATGAAGTAAGCTCCATGATACCAAACTTCTAAGCTTTACTTTAGAAAGATGAAGTCAGACAGATTAATATGTATGCACATTACAGGTATAAATATGTGTGTATTAATATACCATATATTTATAAAACAGTGTAAGTAATAAAGAAGCAGAAATCAGTGTAGAGTCTATAAATTTTGGAGAAAGATATCTGAGTAAATTTGTCTGTCCCAAGTAATGACCAGAAGCTGCCATTTTTAGTCTGAACAAAGAGAAAGAAAACTTACATTACTAATTAATCAAACTCCCATGCCTTTCTCATTCTCAAATGATAAGACAATCTCAGAAGGGAGAAATGCTGTCTCATATTATGCTATTAACTTATGCTTACACAATAACTTATGTCTCACTTACAAGTTTATTTTGTTTAAAGGGAGCCAGATTTAATCCATCTACAGCATTCTTTTTTATTTATTTAATTGATTGATTTGAGAATTGCCTGGCTATGTAGTCCAGGATGAACCCTAGCTTTGTAGTCTAGGTTTTACCCACATTCAAGATTGTGCTTCATCGGGCTCATCGAGTGCTGAGATTATATGTATGTATCACCAAATCTGGCTCATGTCTATCTTTTGAGAGACAGATTTTGTAATTTCTTAACTGTGGGGCTGAATATGTCCCTCTCCTCATTAGTGTCATTTAGTGTGTGACAAACTAAGTATTTTTTTTTTTAAATAAAAGTCAGATTGAACTTCCTCATCACTGTCCTTTCTGACCAAATCTTCTCATGCTTTCTGGTATTTCATGACCTCATGCCTTGATTTATTGAGCTACATTCATTATTTATTGTTCTAGTGAATACATTTCTAGAAGTCAACTTTCATCTTTTCTGGATCAAGGCTAGTTGGAAGCAGATATATAAAATAAAGGATTTAATGACTCAAAATAGCTAACAAAGGTAAGAAACCACCTACAGTAGATAGTAGTGAAGGATCATCATGTTCAGGCTCCAAGACCTGAACTCTGTATGTGTTCAATTATAACAAACATTGATAACTAAAACTTCATTGTACAATTGTTAAAAGGCTTTAAAGCTTTTAGATTCTGAATCTATTTTACAATATATTTAAAGAGCTTATAAAACTCTTGAGATTCTTTTCCCTAACCAACAGCCTGCTGTAGGCATTGGGCCAGCATAGCAGAGAAGCCGCCCAGAAAACTTGCCTCTCCCAAACAATCCCTCAGCTAACACATAAGGAAAGTAACCTAATTACTGGAAAGCAGGGACAAGAAAATAAAAAGTATAGAAGGGTAGAGAAGCATTAAATGCAAATGCACATTAATTGTCTTTGCTGTGGAGAACAAAATCAGTGTAGATCCTAAGGGTACCCATTCAATGAAGCCTTGATTTTGCATAACATGTGCAAAGAGCCAAGGACCAGGAAAACGACTAATTTTAATTACCAGGAAAGCTGTAAGAACGGGATCACAGAGCTCCAGCGGTATCTTGGCTTCCAGCTACCGTCTCTGTGCGCCTTGCCAATTACAGCCTCTTGAAGCCACTGGGAGCCAAAGCCACGCGCAGAGGATCCATCCAGCTCAACGCATGCTTGGGTTGGACGCACACACATGTGAGCAGCGTGTACATCCTGGTACAGGTGCAGCTTGAAGCTCATGCAGAGTTCCAAGTGTAGACAGGCTGGCAGAGAGAATGTGTGTGATTCCAGACTTGTCACATACAGGTGCAAGCCACATGGAGTTTGAGGCAAAATGCATGTAACAAAATTTATTTCATAAATATTGGATTGCAGCCACACACATGAAACTGAGCACTCAAAGACAAGGAAAGTGGAGAAACCTGAAGAACAATGACACTAAAGCTGCCACCTCAGATTTTCAACTAGGCTTTTTTTTTTTTTTTCAACTATGGACACTGTGACAGAAAATTTCAGAAAAACAAAAACAAAACAAAAAGCAGCAGCAACAACAACAAACTGCTATTTCCTTTGCTGTTTAGAACTGACTCTAAACCACCTCCATGGACCACTCACCACCCTCAAGGGCAAGATAACAGCCCCAATCCCAGCACCCTGAGTTGGATGTGTACACGAAAGAGACTCTCCTTCCAGTTAGAACCTAACCATACTCTCCCAAGTTCCAGTTCCCCTCTGGAGCCCACACAAGTGTGTGCCTGGGTCTGAGCCTCTGGCTGTCTGAGCTATCAACATAGCCTGATAATCAGCAGGTACAGCGTCAGGCCAAGGGAGGAAAAGACCCAGAGTCTGCCAGCTTCTGGTAGATCCTTCAGCCAGCACATTCGCTCTCACTGGAGAGGTGGCCAGGTAGGGGAATGGCCTTCATGACTTTGGAGAGAGAAAGATTGGAGAGGGAATCGGTTGGCGAGCGATGCCAGTGGAGTACCTTCTAAGAAAAGAAAGAAATCCAAAGCTCTGCTTGAAGCACAGTCTTTTACAGGCAGGGACATGGTAAATGAGCCTTTGCAGCGCAAGGCAGTGAGGCGCCTGGCGACGGTGACAGCGCGGAGCGGGAGGGGCGCGGGCCGCTCCGGGAGGGACCCAGCCAGTCAGGGCGCGAGGCGCGGGGCGCGTGGACACATTGGAGCATCCGTGCGAGCCCCGAGCAGCAGCGGGAGGAGGCGCCCACTTGCACCTGCCTGCATCTCCCAACTCCTCCGCCCCGTGCAACTGCCGGCAGCCAAGTGCCATTAAAGCTGGCAACCAGGAGGATGCCTCACCTGGGTCCCCTCTGCTGGGAGAGGCAGGGCAAGCCAGAGGAGAATTCCCAGTGAAGGACTCAGAACTCTGCGATTTCTCTTCTGTCACAGGCTGCGGAGCATCCAAGGAACTGCTCCACGTGAGGTGTGTCCAGGGCAGGAGGATGGGAGACAAGGATTGAGAGTCACCGAAATGGACAGAGGCAGCTGGCATCTCATTGGTAAGTGGCTGGCATTCCTTAGCTGGTGACTGCTCCCTGTGAAGCTGCACTTCGGTTCCCAGCCACTTAGGATTTTTGACACAATCTCTTCTGCAAAGCCATCCTTCCTTGTCGTGTTGCCAGAGGTAAAAACTGTTCAATGATGCTTGTTTAAAGACGGGGGAAACAGTATTTTTTTTTCTCTGCTGGGATTTGATGTTGAAAACTTGAAGCAAGTATAAAACCTATTAGTATGTTTCATATAGCCACCAGAAAGAAAAAGAAAAAATTAGAAACAAGTACGGTTTTGGATGACAAATGTCAGGAGGGATAAGAATGCTTTTTTTACCAAAGCAATAAAATGTTTTGGAAGACAAAAAATGAAATGGAGTTCTCAGGTCCTGGCTGAGAGTCTCATAGTCTGAGTAACTGAGAATGCAGACAGACTACCTGAATGTGTAGTTGTGCACAACTTGTTAAAATTCAGTAGAGATGCGAGTGGAGTTCTGCAAAGTTTGGGGAACTGAGAAAGGCGGCACCTTGAATTATGCTGAGTGATCTCCCCCACGTGTTGTGCATAGATGTTTGCTGAATGCATGCTCCCAATTTCTTATTTTTATAGGAGAGTGTTTTCTGAATTTCTATGACTATGATGTGCAGTAAGCTGAGGATTGCTATGACAACCTGAAAATTTTCAGGTTGCTTAAATTTATTTTATTCCAAAAAGAAAAAGAATTACTAATACTTCAGAATAATTTTATGTAAAATTAGCATAGGTAAGACAAAAGCGTAGTAATTTTAGGACAGGTTTGCAAGAGAACTTTGATAGTGTTCTGTGTGTGAGGCTTTACCCATACACAGTCCATATGCTTTTATAAAAAGAAGTCACTTAGATAATTCAGTTCTCTTCTCCGACTCTGAGTCTTAGCCATGAAAAAGAAGAAATGAAAACAGTAGCAAACCTTAAAATAGCAGTATCATAAAAAGAGAAACAATGAATTAAGTTTACAAACTGTTATAAATGTAATTGGTTGTTACTGGGCTGCAGCACACCTTCTGAATTACCTCTAAATGTCACAGCAGGCTATAAGTTCTGCATCCTGATTAACACCAAGACTAAACTGAGACTAAGACAGGAAGAAATGCTGACAAACTGCCATGGCCAGTGGTGAGCAGCTCACCTGTGGGGCTTCCCATAATTTCTCATTTCATGCTGGAAGTATTTTAGTATTTCATGGCACAAGCCCGAGTCTTAAGCTTGGCAGGCATGCTTATACAGATGAGACAATAAACAGTCAATGACTATATACAAATAGATTTTACAAAGTGGCTAACATCATGGATATATTATGTTAAAAGTCAACTGAATCTAATCAATAGTAGAAAGAATACAGTTCAGGCTCAAAAGTTAAAACAATAAATGTAATATAGGAAAAGAATTTTTGGACTAGTTATCTTAGTTGGAACATTAGACATAAAAGAGGTTGTGTAAACCACTGACTGCTTAGTGCAGAGACTGATGTTTGGAGGTAAGGATTGGTGAGCACCTTAATTTTACCTAAAACTTCTGAAAACTACCAGAGTAAAAATTGTATTAGACCCCTCTCTGGTTTTATATGGAAGCAAATAGACAATTAGGATACTTAAAAGTTAAAAAATGAAAATGATTACTATGATGAACTAAATGCTATACTTTGGTCTGATGCTGGGAGTTTAATTTACATTAGAATGCTTTTGGAAGGTATCTGGAAAGACTTGTGGGATTTTTAAATGGATGGCTGATATACCTGAACAGTTCTCAAGGTTTGTAAAATCAGTTTAGCCATTAGGGGGCCTGAAACCTAGTAGTGACTGGCTAACAAATCAGAAAGAAAAACTTTAAATTTATAAATAGAACATATATTATTTTAAACATTATAAATCAGCTGTGCAACAAAATATTTTGAAACTTACACTTAAATCAGTCTAATTTAGTGGAAAATGTAACTTGTTTGTTATATATGCTCCTTTACGTGTCCTTTTGTTTGACCGTTTGGGAAACCTTTACTACCTTCAAAGTAGAATGTAGGAGTGTGGCTTGCTGGTCAAGCTGACTTAGCAATTGGGACCAGAGGGTGTCAGTGAAGGGCAGAGAGCTCACCAGAAGGCAGCAAGTGGGTGGTGTGCTGGCAAAGGCATTGTGGAGTTTTCTTTACTTGTAGATGAAACAAAAGATACATTTCTGTAAAGACTAAAATAATATCACAATAAATTGTCTAACTATGATACTGTGAGGGGGACTTTGGTAAACAGAATTTAGGCATGCTCAACAGAGTTTATAACCAATAGAAGTACAGCTCTCCATTCCACAGCCTATGAAGCTAAGATAGCTGCACAATTAGAATTTTCTTTATCCAAACCATCACACATACTTGATTACCTAGTATTGTAATTACACGTGAACTGTATTTGAATGCTCTTTCTAGACCATATAGAAATGAGTGATTTCTCCTCAAATATATGCATGCCTCTATGTGTTTAGATTCTCAAACTCTGGCATCCAAAGCTTATGTGTATATGCCTTTCTTTCTTATTCCCCAAAATACAAACCTGTACTAACCCAGTTGTGTGTTTCTGAGATGCTGTTTTTCTAGGTTAGTGTTAAGATGTTTCATGAACTTCTCAGTCCTTTAGAGCAGGAGAGAAGCTGGTCGGAAGCTCAGAGCTGTGACATCCCTGCAGTTCTATTTCCTGAAGCCTTGTGATCAATAAGTCCACACTAGAAGCTGGTTCACTTTAAAAAGTAATGAAGTTCATAAAACTCCTTAGCAGTTGAATTTGGATTAAAGTTCATTATGAACTTTTCTAATCTCCCTGCTCTTTAAGAGTATTGAATATTCCTATGGATGTGATTAGTAGGTTATGATAAATAGAATATATTATTTTTTCAATTGCTATCAGATTTATTTTTTAATAAATGACTTCTATTAAAAGTCAATAAAACAAATTATTATGTTTCAATGAAGTGGCTATTAGGATAATTTTAAATGACTTTAGTTTATATAGATTAAGTCTTTAAAAAGCCATGGTTTATAATTAAATTTTCTAATCAAAATTATTTTCACTGAGATAAATGCATTGGACTTGTTTTTCAAAAACTATTTATAAAACTTACATTGTGTTACATGCAAAATTCCTTTGCCTAAGTCAAATTTAGGCGATTTTTTTTTTATCACAATTGATCTCAGGACTTAACATGCCAAGTGTTGGAGGATATATTCTGAAACATTATGTTGCCTCTGTCTGCCAGTGAAGCTCCTTCTGCATTCTTCAGAACATGTGGTCAAAAAACAGTCCCCCTCCTCCTCCACTGCAGACAATAATGCTCTTCAAACACTGAAAAATAAACATATTTCTATCTATGGCAACATATTTTCTTAATCTAGTATAGAGTGGTGTGAATGTGTCACCTGTTACAGTCTTTATAAACTGCAGCATTGGACTCCTTTAGGATGTTATCCAATCTGAGATTACTTTGATCCCTGACATATTTTAAACAGTTTTCAAATAAAGGTTCATTAGGTGACATTGAGTGCATAGTTACGAAGCTACTTTTCCAGTGATTTTAAAATCAGTAATTTCTTCAAAATTGCTCGGTTACCATTTCTAAAAATTTGTCAATAAACTTCTGTTAACAAATTAACAGAGTCTCTTATTCCATGAATGCCAGTTGTGGTTTCAAATAGTCCACACCTCAGTATGCACAGACCTAAAAGTTCAGGTCTTGTTAAAAGCTCGTCAGCCTGCCTCCTTTCCAGCTTGTATCCTTTGATCCTCTTTTGTCGTCTTACTGCTCTAGCTGGGATGTCAATTGCTATAGTGAAGAAATAAGGAGAGTGGAGAGCCTTGGAGTTCATGTATTTTCATACTAACACAGATTAATGATCCCTGTGTCTGTTAGGAAGCATAAGCCTGCTTCTGTTTCCGTCATGATGAGTCCTGTGAAGTTTATCGGAGTTACAGGCAGCTGGATTTGGGCCTGGAAGATGATGATGAAAGCAGTCAAGGTGGATCGAAACATTTACTTGGTATCATATTAGTAGAATCCTCAGTAGGAGTTGGAACAGCAGAGTCATTTTTTGACAAGGTCTAGAAATACCTCATCTCCCATAACGCCTATAATCACTAGCTGTTCTGCTCATGTCACAATGTTGACAGGAACTAAGGAAAAAATGGGCTACTTTATGAGAAATACACTCTCCACTATATCAAATTCCATCTGTACTTTTACAGATATTGAGCTTGTGTTTGAAAGTATGATTTAATTAAAAAAATGCTCTTCTCTAAATAAGCCAAATGTAAACCGAACAGTGGGAGAGTAAGCAATCTCTGAAGTGACCTAGAATTTCCCATGTGATTTCACACAAGAATGTCCCTTTCAACAGTGTAGTATTTCCTGAGATACTATTGTACCTCAGACTTTAACATCACAGAATTATGCACAAACTCCCTGCTGGTTAAAATGAATATTAATGAGAAGACACAGTAAGTGACAATAGGAATTTTAAAAACAGTTCTTATATTACTGGAAAAATAATTTTTGTTTAGGTAACAATTCATCTTCATTAAATGTTACATGGTTCACTGGGCAACTGATCTGATTTAAGTGTTATCTCTAAAAACTTATAAAACATTCTGTTTAAGTCAGACAGGTTTGCCTTTTGAATTATTTTCTTGTTTTGAAATAGCTCTTCAGAATCCTTACCAAATTAGCTTAATTACATCTCCCACTATCTTGGAAAATAAGAAATAATTGGATAGTCATCATTTTACATTATTTAATTTAATTTAATTTTTATTATTTTAACAAGTACTTCAAGTTACAGCCTTATAAGGAATCTGGAAACTTCATCTTCTCAACCTAAGTCAGTTTCTTTAAAATGAGTCTTCTCTTACATCAGTGGTACCCTTCTAATGACAAACTTTGGACGATGATTTATATTATATTTATTATATTATATTATATTATATTATATTATATTATATTATATTATATTATATTATATTATATTATGTTTTGCTAAAGTGACTATTTCCTCAAACACTGACAAATATTTTGAGTTACTGATCAAAAGCAACCTGTGAGAACACAGTAAAACATGATAAATTAATGTTTTTAAGTCTTGGAAGGATCCACTCATAGCTCCTGTTCACGTGCCCATCAAGAAGATTAATTAATGGCGACAGAAAACATGAAGTGTTAACTTTCCTGGAATAAAAGATGTAACTAGAACCCAGTTACATTCTTCTTTTATATTCCAAGGCATGTTGTATCATCAAATTAGATTAACATGTAGTAGATATAATTCCCATGTTTACATTGATTATCTGAGAAATACTGGCTTTTAAGATTTGAAGGACTAGCATGTAAATTCATTAACTTAGAGGGAGACTGTTGACACAAGGACAGGAGACCTTACATTCTATGTGAAAGCCGTTGTCAATGAACTCATGGGGCACTCCAAAGTAACCTCACATTCAAGAAAATCTAGAAATTTTATCTATGAAACTTGGGAAGATTTTAGAGTAATAAATACCCAAAATGTAACTCAATGACAGAAAATAGGGAGAAATGACAGTGAGAAAATATCATACTGTAGTATCAATATTTAGTTAAAACTTAAACTGGGAATTCTTTGGAATAATAGTGTTATTGTATCATTTGATAACAAAACAGAAAGCATATCTCTTAAATAATTCTTCCTCCTGAGTTTTAAAATTCAAATTTCAAGTTGCATATAAATTGTAGGTTTACTATTACAGTGCTAGAAAATGAAACGAAAAAGATGAATCTGTAATGTATTTAGCTATTATTTGAAACAAAGTTCTATGTTTAACTGAATAATAGAAATTATTTTAGGATGAATACAGATGCTAAAAATCTTCAGTACAGTGAATTTGGTAACTTTAATAATTGCTAGAATTTCTCACATAACGTTATTTTAATGATGACTTGTCTTGAAGCTTTAATACTCAAATTGTGATATGAATATATCTGTGGCTGTGAATAAGAATTAATTTAAATCTTAGGTATTTTTGTCCTTTAAATATGAACTATCTAGAAGTTCAAAATCTAAATGTATTATAGACAATGTGAGGAGGTGTTGTTGAAATGATTTATCTTCCTTATTCCAGACTTTTTAGAATCTAAATACGTACTTAAAATTTACTAGCAGTTCTTGTAGAAACTATAAAACATTCTTCAGATACAATTAATGAGGAATCCTTGATATTATTTGACTTATTAATTTATTTGATGATTTATTTTCCTAAAATGTGTTTTAATTCTTTCAGTCATCTTAGTAAGACTTCCTACTTGAGATTTAAATTCAGTCACTGAAGTTTGATATTATGAAAATTTGCAATATAGATTATGTTAAAATGTATGGCTGTATTAATATGCTCCTCATGTTTTCAGGGGCATTGTAACTGTAGAAACTATTGAGCCAGAGTCAAGAAAAGCTCTCTTATTCTTAAGAAGCTTCTGTGCTAATTACTCTCATGAGCTTCTGTGTCCAGGTGCAGTTCTAACAAAAAAGGAAAGGGCAATATGTGGATGAAGCATGGAGGGGTTGGGGTGAGTTCATTTTAATTGGCTACAGACAAGAAAAATTTCCAGATTATTCTTTGGATACTGTTAAAATTTTTCTTCATGGAATCCCCCAGGTTGGCTTATTTCATGTGGGTGCAAGCTCTGTGTTAGCTGTGTTTCCTTCACAGCCTAAGTTAGTTTATTACTATGTTGTTTTATGATCCCCTTAACCAAGGTAAATGAACAGAATGGCATAGAGAGTTTGGAATTTGAAATGTAGGATTTTGTTTAGACTATAGTACATAAGCAATACAGTATCATTTACTGAAACATCCCTTATTGTCTTAATTGTCACATGATAATAGTTCATTTCATGTTCACAAAACATTAAATAATAAATATAAATCATAAAATGAGAATTTTAGGATTATTAATACTATATGCATAGCATATTACTATGGTATATCTACAATGAAGTTTCATTTCAATTTTTATTGTAGCTTAAAACTATGAAAAAGCACTACTTTTCTTGAGTTGTGTTAGTATTATCACTGCAGAAGGGACTGCCAAAAATTTTAAAGCTGGTGTGTCAATCAATTACTGATCTATGTATGTGATTATTCACTCAGATAATTTAACTAAACAGAAATTTCTTAAACACAGAGGGGAAATGTTTAAGAAATAAAACAGCTTAATAACAAAATCAAGACCATACACTGACAAGAGTGTAATCCTCTTTAGTTGGTAGAGGGGCACCTGGTATGGTAGTGCATGACTGAACTCCACAACTACAGGTATGAAGACAGGAGAAGGAGGAATTCAGGTTGACTCTTGGTTACATGAAAAGTTCTATATCAGCCTGAATTTCTTGACACAATATTTCAGAAATACACATAAAGAGAAAGTGGGAGAGAATGGAGAAAGGAGAAAGCATACAGTTGAGGTAGAGGATGGGAGGAGGGAGAGAAATGTTCAATATCATGATGGTTTGAATTGTCTCCCCAGATAAATGGAAGCATTAATACTTGAACATCTCAGTTTATAGACAAATATTAACCATCGATTGTAGAAAAATCTAAAGGGTTCATAATCATAAAACAGTGGGAAACCTTACTACACTGGGCTCCTTTCAATTGAATAAGGAGCATTTAATGGACAGAGAAACAGGGCTTTGTTCTAAATCGGATATTTTCTTTCTCAACAAGAGTTGGCATTTTATATAATATTAGTCCTTCTTGTCCCTTGCTTAAAGTGGACGACACACATCTTTCCCTCTCCTTATGAATCCCTTAGAAAATTAAAGGCTGTGAGTGTGAAAAGTTCATGTTTTGATCCAGTGTCATTCATGTCTTTCTGGATTTGGAAGTCTTGAGGAGGGGGAGAATTGAAGGAGAGAATTGAGTACTGCAATAGCAGGGTGAACTCCCTCTGTCCTTCACAAACCAAATCCATAGTTGGTGTGCGCAGAAAGAGCATTTGGCTTGTTAAGCTCAGGTTTGAATTTGGCACAACTGATTTTCAGTGTCTTTCTCTTAGTGACACAGAAAACATCCTCCCAGAAATTGGAGGAGAATGATAGTAGCCTTGTACCCAGAGTAAGAAGGAAATGAGGGTGATGAAAACTCTTCAGAAATGACACACTTTGCCCTCAAATTCACAAATAACAAGGAGAGCCCTGTGGAGATTCAGAAATGAATCTTTTATATCTTGAGGCAAAAATACATGCAAGTTCAAGGTTTGGCTTAGAGTTTTAAAAGGTAAAACTGATCTAATTCTAGCGAAATGTGCATGGATATTAACATTTTATTTTTGTGAAGTTAAACCATTTTACTAGGCTCTTGCATGCCACCCACAAGGGTTGGTAATAACTTCATGTCTTTGCTTTTCATGATGTAATTACATTTGCACATGTTGAATGAGATCATATCTCTTTGGAAATTTTTTTCTTTTGGTGGTTTGATTGTTTTCACTATAAAAAAATAGGTCTTTATGTTCTTTTAAAGTATTATTTACATCAGAAATTCTAAACTGAGAGAAAAGCAAATTGTTTGACTCTTGTGTGATAACACAATGATGCAGACTGTACTCATGCATTTAATTATTTCCTTCTTTTGTTTTATTATGGGTTTTACTACTTTAAAAGTAATCTTATGAAAGAGTTCTTAAATTATTTTTATTTTTGAGGTTATACTCTTATTAAAATGTTGCCTCCTTTCCTCTCTTTCCTCCAAACCCACCCATATATTCCTTCTCACTCTCCTTCAAATTTATGGCCTTTTCTTGGTTGTTATTGCATGTCTATGTGTATAAATATATGAAGTGGAATATGAGACAGATTAACTAATAAAAAATTTAAATTCATCTTTTGCATGGTGAAACAGTTATTAAGTTTTGGCACAAAAATAGAATTGTTTGAATATAAACATATTTTACCAAAAATGTTTTTACTACAAATGATAATAAAATATATTGCTATCCTGATTTTGTTTGTTGATGGCTTTATCTTGATGACTTTGGCAATAAGATTTATAAAGTAAATATGCTTTATTATTTATTTGGTAAATACCATGTCACTTTATTGGCATAGCTTATCTAAACAACCAATCAACCTCTTCATCAAATATTTACTAAGTAATCTATTATAGAATATCAAAGAGAAAGGAGCAGTAAAAAAAATAAGAATAGTCTCTTTCAAAGAACTGTAATAAAGCTTTATATGATATGAAGATGTTGGGAAAAAAAGGAAACAAAAATGAAAGTAAAGAAAAAGACACTTGGGAGGAGAATTAAAGGAGGCAATTTTACTTATGTTCAGCAAGGATTAAGTAGGAAATCCTATTGTGAGCTATTAAAACTTTTTCCTATAATTGGTATTTCATGCTAAACAAAGTTGCATTTTTAAGTGGATTCGTCTTTTGAGATAAAGAATTAAGTATGTCATTTTTTTCTGGTTTGAACATTAAAAATCACACATTCAGATTAAGTATACCATTGGTAAGACAGTATTTAGGTGAAAGGGGGACATGGCCTCTGTTCTATTTTCTCATTCAATTATTTCCCCTTCAGAGCTTTAAAGTAACCAACTCCTTCCACATAACAAGATACAACAGATATATTTTCTAAGTTAATATAAATCTTGTTGTATTTTTTGCAGCTAATAATGATTAAGATGACCATCTGAGACAAATTTCCCTTTCCTCTGAAGGAATGACTTTATTAGAAACTGTTACCATTCTATCTCAAACACTCCAGGAGAATTCACATTTTTTTTAGAAGAAAAGAAAATTCCCAGAAATCAATGCTTCTTTTTAATGTCTTTTTTTTAGAGTAAAAATGATACAGATATCATTTTTGGACGGTTCAATGAAAGACAATGTTTCATAGAATTGTTTTCCTGAAATAAAAAGAAACCATAATTAATTTTTCTTCTAATGTTTCACTTAAGATAGTTTCAATGCTATAACAGCTTCAGTCAGATCACATTGTTTTTCTGTAAGTGAAGAGTGTTCTGTTGCATTGTGGGTATTGAAATATAGCTATCACATAGTTCAGTCATAGATGAAGACATCTAAATGAATAAAAAGTACTGTCTCCATCTCCTTTTACGTTAATTTTATGGAATTAGCAAGGAATAGCATAAAAGCTAATGAAATATATTGTGTTATATGTATTTACTTGTTTAAATATCTGTGAACTGATGCTTCATGACCCTTTATGTTATTAACTGTAACCAACATTGGAAAATCTGAGAACGCAGACTGCTTTATATGGTAGTGGTTTTGAGAAATATTTAGCTAAGAAGGGACTGCATGAGTCATGTGATAATCTGGTTTCAGTGTCTTAATTGCCCTTCTTTTGTGTATTTTCAATACTGGCTACATGAACTAACATTTCCTATAAAGTGTACTAGAGCTCTGCTTTTTCTCACCTTTGCCAATTGCTTATATTGCTTATTAAGTACATGTGTGACATCTTACTGTATGTGAAGTAGCAATGCTTCTTGGTTTTGATTCATTTTCCCAATAATATCTGCTGTTAGTTATGTTTTCAAATGTCTTATGTCCAGTCTTATGTCATTTGGGGGGTAAAAAGTCACTTCGGGGATTCCATCTGTGTTGCCATCTGTATATTACTATGCTATTGAGTTGTATGAGTTCTATATATCATACTCAGCTTGAAAAGCAAAGTTGTGTCTGCAGTTTTAATGTTATAGACAAAGTTAAACAATGTTATGCTAAGTAGAATAAACCAGATAAAGAAAGAGTATTTTGTCACCTTCATTATATGTGAGATGCTTTTAAAAAACTCAAAATCATAGGAACAAAGTAGAATAAAAATGCTAGCCAACTGATAGAAGAAATATTGTTAGATTGAAAATAAGGGCTGCTAGGTGGCTCAGCTGACAAACCACACGCTGTACTCATCTTGATGGCCTAAGGTCAGGTCTTGAGCTCATATAAAGGTGAAAGTAAAGGCTGATGCATCTGTATCGTCTGACTTACACTCAAGCTCACAGACATAGCACATAGCACACAAACAATAATAAGTAAATAATTAAAAAAAAAGAGATCATGAGGAAATAGAAATGTGGACAGAGCAGTCACAGTTGTGAGTTGGGTAGTTCCATTAGCTTGCATGAGGTCCATAGGAGAAGCATCACCTTGTACACTGGACATCTTTCATGTGAGTAGATTGAGAAAGTGACATCAGCTGATGTTCAAGTTTATTTGCATGCATTATAGATATGCATATATTAAAAGTTTTACATAACAAAATGAGTAAAACCTTGCCATCACTGTCAGGAATAAAAAATCTACTGAAAGCCTTAAATTGCACTTATTCCCGAGTCTCACCTTTCTGCCATTTGCTATTTCATCATACTTTTTATACATGTATCCAAATATAGCATTTTACTGTAGTTGGGTATCTGCAGAACAATTTTAATTTGTTTGCGTACACAGATTATTCTGTGGTAAGTATATAAAGGTTTACAAAACCTTCTTTAAACTATTGATAAACTCATGCCAATATGAAATCAAATGTGAGTGAAGTGCAAATCCATATGTATACTTTTAGACATGTGTAATTGTATCTGACTGTGGAGCTACCAAACTAGAAAACACTGCATTTAAAAGTTTGATTTCCCTGCTAACTAGTCCTCTAAGCAGCCAGAACCGGCAAGCTTTCCTTCATCAGTGTATTTGAGTGTGTATTTTCCTAATGTGCCCAACACAGTCTGTTATCCAGCTTCCTTCCTGTGCCAAGAGAATACATAAAAATAAGTCTCATTTTGTTCTAATTTATGTTAATAGTGTGAACTTTTTCTGTTCGAGCCTAGAGTTTGTGTCCATTTTCCAAGTTAGCTCTGTGAGGATGAGATGTTTTTCCTGTTCATTTTACTTGATAATAGAAACCAGGAGAGGATCAGAAGCAAAAGTCAATTGAAAATGGTTTGAGATAAAATTTGTTAGGAAATGCATGCATCTCTATGATAAACCAAAGATATTTACAAAAATAGTACCCTCTTTCTCTCTCTCTCATTATTGTGAACAAAAGATTTAGTGGAGGTACAGCCACAAGGAAATGCTCAGGCTGGGTAGGTAGAAGAAGGTTAAACCTTCCCTTCTGTTTGATTGAGCCTTCCAATGGCTCTCATCACAGCAGGTGCTTAGTTTCCTTCACAGGAGAGGTCTTTGTCTGTTCTGTCCTATACTGCTTTCCATCTTGTTAGTGTGTCGAATAGCCTTCTCTTTGTTTTGTCTGGTGGTCAAACTTTAGGGAAATTTTGTGCTTTGTGTTGCATCCCCATCTGCAGGACGTTGCTTAAAAGCAGCACATGAGTCTTTTAGGAACTCATGCCTTAGTTATGGTTAACATTGCTGTGATGAAACACCATGACCAAAATCAACTTGTTGAATAAAGAATTTAATTCACTTACACTTATAGGTAACTGTGCAAAGTCAGGACAAGAACTTGAACAGGATAGGGACCTGCAGGCAGGAGCCATGAAGGGATGCTGCTTATTGGCTTGCTCATCTTGGTTTGTTCAGCCTGTTTTCTCATAGAACAACAGAACATCAAGCCCAGGGGTGGTACCACACACAATGAACTTGGTCCTTCTCCATAAAACACTAATTATGCAACTGGCTCACAGGAGTGCCCATAACCCAATCTTGTGCAGCCATTTGCTCAGTTGAGGCTCTCTTCTCTCAGATAACTCTAGCTGTTTCATGTCTTGCTGACATAAAAACTACCCAGCGCACCACCTTAGGCAGCCTGGAACTAAGAATATTTTATGTTTTAGCTCAAACAACAGAAAAGCCAAACCTGTCTTTACATCTTTTCTATCTTCTTACACCTGTTTACAACATTTGTGCTCCACAACCTGGTACTGCCAATGTCTCAGTAAATAAATGTGAATAAAAATGACTTTTTTACCTTGTGTTTTTTTTCAGTTTTACAAAAACATTTGCATAATATTTGTACTGAGAATTTCTGTTCAATAAATTATTGCTATTAATACAACATGATCTACACAATATAATGCTTAAAATGCATCAAAATTATGAACCAGTAAATAAGAAACTACTATTTTTATTATAGTAGAATGCAAGGTTAATTTTCTCAGTACATATTCTTGTATGAGTTGTAAGTTCTGAGTTGTCTTTGACCTAAATATCTCAATAACATGAATAATATGTGTGATTTGTATTTTTCTAATTTAGAAATTGAAGTACTATGTAGTGTTCGAAACTCTGCTAGCACATATTTTATACTTGGGCCTAGCTAAATAGTTAAAAATTGTTGTTCTGTTGTTTTCAATAAAACTAAACATCATAATTAACCTATTATCTAACAAAATTATCATTAATTATGCAAAAGAAAACTGAGTGGATGTGCCTTGTTTATTTTAAATTAATTTTGGAGTTTGAGTTAAAAGAATTTTAAGTCAAGTATGATTGCAATGTTCATAAAAGTGAAGTGTTTCCCTGCCTCTACTCTGACAAAATATGACTAAGAGTCTCAGTGACCCAGCGTTCTGAATAGAAAACAGCATAAGCATCAAAGAGCAAAACGAGAAAGAGAGGAGCGGGGAGGAGGAGAAGAGGAAAGGAAGAGGAAGAAGAGAAGGATAGAGGGAGTAAGAGACAGAAAGGCAGAAAGACAGAGGGACAGTGAGCAAAAAAGAGATAGTGAGGCAGACACAGAAAGAGAGAGGGAGACAGAGAGATAGAGAACAAGAAATGAGAAATCTCTGAAAAAGAAACTGATTCTGATATTCTGAGAGGAATACCATGTTAGAGCACATTGTGTGTCTTCATGCCTGAGAGCCTGCTCGTAAGCTCTTAAAGCCTTCTGCATTTGTCTTCTCTGCCTTAAGGAACTATTCTTTCAACCAGTCCCTTCTGAATAGAAGTTCAGTGTTATCAACAGGGAGCACCATCGAAGTGGAGCAAGAATCAGCCTTTCTACACTCTTATTTTTCTATCACTATAGAAACTTAGGCTGTTATTCATTGCATTCTTTTTGCCTCAATAAAAACACTAACAACAAAAGTGAAATCAAAGACCGAGACTTCCCTTTGATACCAAGGGAAAATAGCAAGTTTTAAGCTGTCAGACACAAAATCATAAGCCATGGTCACACACATCCTGTGTCACGGCATTGAAGTTGTCTTCCCACTCTGATTTTGCAGAGTAGTGGTTGGATTAAAAAGCCATAAAGAAACTGATTTTTGCTTCCTGGAGCTTTGTGTTGGGAAGGGGCTCTCCTGATTCTTTCTGTAGTATCCATGTAAAAGTAATGCTTTCCTGTGTCTTCAAATGTCTATGAGGAAGTTTCTGAGACATGTGCAGAAAGCAGGGAAAGATCTCAGTCATAATCTGCTTGCTGCAAGAACATAAGAAGCTAAATTCAGTGCTCAGTATTAACATAAGCCAAATATATACCTACAATCAAAGTGCTGGAGAAATGGAGAGAGGAGGTCCCTGAAGCTCACTGGCCAGTCAGATTTGACAAACTGGCAAACTTCCCTTACAGTGATACACTGTTTCTCAAAAGGTAAGGTAGGCTGTTGTTGAGAAAGATGCAAATATTGACCTTTGAGTTCCACCTGCTTACACTGTACATTCTTACAGTCTTTCATGTTCACACATACAAACATTCATGAATACAATTGCCATGATGTGAAAGAAAGCTTATCATCATAAAGTATCCAAGAAAAAGATTTTTGAAGATTAAAATGAATTTTATACATTTTTGCTGCATTATTTTAGGTAGTAGATTATTGAGAAATGATTTGTTAGGTAGCAGTCATTTATGTCTGCTTAGTGTCACAGTCTCACAAGGTTATGACAATCAGATTAAAAAACTATTTTCAAAACAGAAGGAATGTGGAATGAGAATCGGGCAACTTCACACTGTTTTATCAAGGTGACACTTACACGGAACATGGTGTTGGAGAAAATGGCAAAGGTGTTACAGTAGGAAATGAATTCTGACAGTAAAACAACCGAAATGATAGAACTAATGCCATGTGTCAAACTGTACTCATACCTGCATTCAAATACCAGGGAAACTCAGAAGTCTTACAGCATTAGATATAAGCAAAACCTACTGTCACAAAGATTCATCAAAACAACTGTAAAAGGTACAGATTTCATGCCAGTCAGGTCCAACGTAAAGTATAATCATCTCATAAATATCTCAGAAAAATAATGTACATTAAAAGTTAAAGTTGTGGGTGGCCTTATCCTTGGAGGAGATACAATGCTGCAATTTTTATTACGTGTTTAATACAAATATTTTCTATGTATTTACTAATTGCTCCTCAATTACTCAATAGATGGGGAAAATGTAATAGTTTTTATCATCTCCCAAGCAAAATTCTTAAACTAAGGTAGGTTTACTGTGCTTCTAATATTTTTCCTAGTTATTCACTACAATATCTTGATCTTACATAAAATGGATATAAACTCAAAAAGTAGAAATAATGTTAAAAATTAAAAAACAGCAAATTTCACTCATAAAAGAGTAAGGTACTATAGCTTGTCCATTCTCAGACCATGAATGCTGTCAAGAAGAACTAAAATGTACTACACTAACATCTCACACATGATAGAAAACGTCCTTCTTTTATCTCAAAACAAAATATCAGGAAATGGTCTGGAATTGAAAGCATTGAATGTTACTTAGTGTAGAAATATATTCATGCATCTGAAGCAGAGAGTTTTCTTAATTCACATCAGTATTCAACTATCTAATGTTTTTATTTCTCTGTTAAGAGAGAGATGCACAAACACAGAGAAAAAAATATTGTCATCCAAGCATGATAGATAATATGGATCATAAAGACATTAACCAAAATATAAATGTAAACATACATTTTAATATATACATGTATTTTAGTGTATATACATTACCCAAACTAACAGCTAATATTTATTTATTGAAAGTAGCTATTTCATAAACTTTTATAACACTTCCTCCTGATCATTAATCTTATATTAATGAAATATATTTGGCATACAATTATTAAAATCAAGAAATGTAAATTATGATACTGATTTTATAATTTGATCAGCCAGAGAAAATAAAAACCACACATATTCCTACTCAGGAAGTCTTTTAAAGTAAGGAATTCAATTACAGTAACAAGTGGATATAACATTAGAGCATAACAGAGAAATAATGTTATAGTTTTTACACAGCTCCAAAGTCACACCATTTACAACAATTAATACAGAAAATGCTAATTAATTCATCCAGGCACTGAGTCAGAAAGCTGTCTAAAATTTTCTGAGACTTTACCTTAATGATTAAACCTTAAACTTAAATATCATACTGATGGCAGCCATGGATGATAGAGACTGTTTAGCCAGCTCTCGTGTGTATACACATACTCTCGTTAAGCTTCTGAAAAATTGCAAACGTGTATATGTTTTTTACAGGTATTTACATTTTAATGAGTAATATAACATTATTTGGAAGTGGAAAACTTAAGATATATTTTCACAGTTTATCTAGATTTATTGAATGTATTTAGCATATTTTCAAATTATGCAGCGAAGGACTTTTGAAATAAGGAATAACAGAACACTTTATATGTATTAAAAATAAAGCAAAGTGAGCTGATTCCTGGACAGATATAACTCCAAGATTAAAAAATCTCTGCTGGACTATCTAAATCAGTTTGGAATTTCTTCCCTTTTATTAGCAGTTTGTCCAGAAGGCTTCATGGTGAGTGCACACACCTGTCTTAATAAGATAATAAATCAAGCTATGGTGTCAGTTTACAGAAAAACTTGAAGGTCATCTCAAACATTGAATCAGTGGAATGTCTTTGGAATTTTTTCTAAATAGGTTTTATGCTAAGAGACAACATAAAGCCGAGCAAGGGTACCAAAGGGAGGTGATAAATCGGGCTGGCATTCCATGGCATGGTACCAGCTATTTAGAACAAAAGAACAGGAATGTGCACCACCTTTAAAGAAAATCAATGACTGTGGCAAGGATTCATTGTTTGCCTATTTTGTCTCTACTTCTAACACTCCATACATTATAATAAAATTCTTGATCACACATTAATATTTCAAAAGAATGCCTGTAATTCCAGTACCCATATATCTGACATCTACTTCTGGACTTTGTAGGCACATGCATTCAAGCACATATATCTACATACAAAAATATCTGTGTACATATAGTCATAATCAAAATATATTTTTAAAAGAATATTCAAATGTCATTGTTCAATGACAAAATTTCACAAATTGACACAAACATCATTAGCCGGATTACTAAATACTAAACAGGCACAAATTGACTCATTAGGAGATGTCCTACATGTGCTTCATTGCCTTCTCAATAAGTTACAATGCCCGTGTGAAGCTGAGGTTTTCAACTCTCGATAACACCAGTTCTGCATCTTCAGCTTGGCAAAGCAGCTTCCAACTAGAAGCCATTCCCCTGTAACACTCTGTATCTGTTAGCTACCAAATTCAAACATACTGTATCTGTTAGCTAACAAATTCAAAAATAAAGTTCAATAAAAAAATGATGACATAGTTGCATACAAAGCTCATGTCTCCACCAAAGATGTTCTCTTTTCTGAAAACTGGGTATGGGTCAAACTTACATTGCTTAAAATATGTTCATCAAATGAGTTTGGCTAAAATAGTCTATAAAAATACCCTTTTGAAAAATTCTACAAAGTTTCTCAAGATAGCTGTGAAATTTAATATTAACATATAATAAAAAGATATACATGCTATATTCATGCATTTAATTATTTTCTTCTTTCATTTTATTATGAGTTTTACTACATTTTCTAAGTAATCTTATGAAAGTGTGTTTTGTCTTTTACTTTTGAAGTTATAGTTAATTAAAATATTACTCCCTTTCTTTATTTCTCTTCAAATCCTCCCAAATACCCCTTCCCAATCTCTTTTATTCTTCAACCTTCTTCTTTCATTTTTTATTATTGCCTGTCTATATGTATAAGTACATACAATGGAATACAAGGCCTATTGACTAATAACAAATTCAAACTGATCTTTTATATGTTAAAGAAGTTGCTTAAATTTACAGCAAAAAAATTAGAATTGTTTGAGTACAAACACATTTTACAAAAAATTTCCATAAATGATAACGAAATATATTGCATATATTGCATATATATATCATATATAACCAACCAATCAACCTCTTAATTAAGTATTTACTAACCAGTCTATTATTGGATATCAAATCAAAGAAAGGGGTAGTAGAAACAGATAAGAATAGTCTCTTTCAAATTATTGTGGTAAGGCTTTATAGGTATGTGAATATTGACAAAAAAAGATAAAAATAAATGTAAAGCAAGACATTTGGACAGGAATTAAGGAAGGCTATTTTGCTATTTCCAACAGGGAATAAGTATGTATTCCTATTATAAGCTATTAAAATTCTCCATAGTTGACATGTCAGCCAAAACAAGTTACTTTTTTAACTGGATTTGTCTTATGAGATTCCACATGAGCAGCACATGCTCAACCCACTTTGCATCTCACATAACACAAAGTTTTCTTAAAGTGAAGTTTATTTGTAAAACCATTGTAGCAACTGACTTAACTGCATCCATTGATTCACCTGACCTAAATAAAGAAATACAAGAGGAAAAGCAATTTCTAAATTTCAGATTTTAATGGAAACCTTGTACCACTCATTGAAATGTAGTTGAATTTAATCTTCTCTCCTTTGCTAAATGACATCCATAGACAACCTGCCTCTTTCATCTGCAAGCCACTCTAGGAGCAAACACAACTGAGATACCACTGCATGAGGTAAACTTGATGAAATGAGGATTTATTCGAATCTCTCCAGATAAAGATTGGAAAGAGGAAAAAAGGATACACACTAGTAATAAGAAAGCGACTATTTTCAAGTCCAGTGTGAGTACTCTCGCATGTATCTGGCACCTATAGTCCCTGCTCTCAGCTGTATGAAGAAGACTAATGATGAGTGACTGGCACTTCAGCTCTATATAGTTTGTCAAAGTTCCTTTGGACTCTGATCACTTTCATTTCCTGTGGCTTACATTTTAGAAAGAAAGAATTAAATCTTGATTGTACTATTTCTAATTTGATTTCCAAATGCCCAATGATTGCATGAGTCTAGTGGGTACTGAGGGCTTTTACAATTAATTAGTTTTGTGATAACTAGTTTTTGTTTTCTGCAAAACAGTCATTAATTTAAATCTTGTAAATTAGAAACCTAAATGAAGGGCTGTACAGCCGTTAGAGATATTTCTTCAGAGAATGTGATTGCCTCTGTAATTCTCCAATATTCAGAATTACTTTCAAGCAAGACACTTTATCAGAAAGAAGAAAAATAAAAAATGGAAATATGAGAGACGTAATTATGTTTTTAGATAACATAATTTCAAAGACCAAAGTAATGAGTGAACTTTTATATTTAAAGAAGCAACCCCCCCCTCAAAAAGAGCACACAGCTGGGTGGTGGCGGCGCACACCTTTAATCCCAGCACTTGGGAGGCAGAGGCAGGTGGATTTCTGAGTTCGAGGCCAGCCTGGTCTACAGAGTGAGTTCCAGGACAGCCAGAGCTACACAGAGAAACCTTGTCTCGAAAAAAACAACAACAAAAATAATAATAAAATAATAAAATAAAATAAAATAAAATAAATAAAGAAGCAAAACCAAAGAAGATATGTTTATGATAGGTTTATTATTTGAAATGCAAGCATTTAAAATTTAAATTGGAACAGGGTTTCAGACTTGTTTTATAGCTATAATATAAACCCTGGTTTCATTCAAATGATATAACTCCTCAATAAAAGTTAATATTTCAGATGTAAATTAAATAATTCTAATTTAAAGAAAATCCATATTTAATAAAAGTCACACTTTATGTTTTATGCTTGTGTATCTGTGTGTGTATGTCAGAGAGTACATATCTGAAGGTTAAGGAAAGCATGTGTGAAGAACACATCTTCTTCCACTGTAGGGTTCCTTGATCTCTAACTCAGCTAGCTGGTATGGCAGCAAATGTCTTTAACAACTTAGCCATTTCACTGTCTGAAGATGCTGATTCATAATTGAAAGAATAAGTCTTCATGATGTACATGTCCAAATTAAGTAAGTTTAGTGATAAGTTGGCTGTTTTAATGATAACTCAATATATTTTAAATCATTGTTCATGTACCTATACTATGAGTTCATTTCATGTTTAGAAATAATAAATTTTCTGGCTTCTCAGTATTTAGTAATTTCTATTTCATATTCTTTAAATGATCAGACTAGGAACAAATGTATTCTCTTTTTTGTTTACCGATTTCCACTCTATATAGTGAACTTGTTTGCTCTTTTAAATATTCAGTGCTTAAAGCCTATGAATATTATGCATGTGTTTGTTAATATCATGTATGTGCTTTTATGCAACAGTATAATTCCTTCAAATATGCATATTTATCTTCATATGTTTACTAATATTATATACGTGTACATAAGTACATGTATATGCAATAAGTAATCTTTTAAAGGGTTGTACCAAAGAATGTTATTAACATAGCCAATGTAATTATGAAAGAATGAAACTAAATCATCCTCTAAAATGTAGCAAGTTAATAGAGCATGTGCTTCCGCTCCTAACTGAAGATACTTGAGATGTACTTTCTCTTTGCAGCTCTTAAGTTTTACTATTTGTATGCAGGATCTCCTGATAACAATGTTGTTTCAGGAAAGGCATTTCTAACTGTGCAATTTTGTTCAATACTTCAATGGCACTTGTAGCATTGGTCTCAAAAGTAAAGAACCTAACTACATCATTAATGGCACACTTTGTTTTGAGATCCGCATGATTTTCGTCCTCTATAACTGTCACATCCACTAGTGTCACATCTGAAATACAAGACTCATTTGCAATATTCAGCACTATCATTCATAAAACTTTCCTGTGGTGATTTCATTTAGAATGCCAAAAATCACTAACGGGAGTTCTGTTACAAGAAACAAGTCTGGCTTATTTTTGCAAATTTATTTTACTTCCACAGTCAGCAGCAGGTATTGATTGCCCACTGTGTTGAGAGCCTGGTGCTGGGTATTGTGCGGAAATCATTGCACAGGAAATAAAATATTTCCTCTGAGAATTGTGTATGTATCACTTAATGAGAGGAAATGGAAAACTTTATAGCAATGATTAGGCATCAGTAAACCCACTCATTTAGTCGTTATTCATTATCATTCCTCACTTAAGTTTACTGTGTGCTAGCCTTTTGTTTATTAAACCATCTGAGTTTTCTTAATTATTACAAATATGCTCATACTTTCAAAACACACAGTCCACAGGCAGGCCACAGTGAAGTCACTTCAGAATAATAGTCAAGCGATGCTTTACTGTGACAAGCGTTAGCTGAGCAGAACCAGAACAGTTATCTGTAGACTGTTCTCAAAAAACGCAATGATTTTACCTGGCATTGACGAACACAGCACTGAGAGCAGAAAATGTAATAAAGGTTCTGAGTTTGGACAAAATGGGGACACTTAACATGGCAGATTAGCACATGAGATATTAAGTGGCCAGAAACACTGGGGCGTGTGCAATTATACATTTGCATGTATAGATGTAATTGTAATATTACATGTTAAACACATGCTCACACATATGGAGAAAGAGAAGACATGCTTAGTATCGGTAAATGGACTGTATTGAGCAAAACTGGTGAAAATCTTGAAGAAAATGCTTAACTAAGGATAGTTAATAGGCTTAAACATTTTTTAATAGAATAGTGAAGGTACTCTCTCAACTTTGAAACATGCCTTTGCCTTATCAGTGTTATGGATGAATGTGGATGAAAAGAACTATCTAGACTGACATGTTGTGAATCCAGGGAATACTTCCTTCTTAAATAAAGATGATACACCAGTCTCAGACATTCTCTAATTCTTCCAGTCTATCCATAAGGCTATCAAAATCATATTTTCTAATTCTTCTATCTGATTAAGAATTAAATGCAACACTTACTAACTCTAAATTAGTGTTATAGAGTTGATTCTCTGGGTAAAAGCACAGTCTCATATCTAAGTTCAATCCTGAACCCCATGATGGAAGAAAAAATCTTCCAGATTTTGTCTTCTTATCTTCATGCAGTTGCAACTTCACACACACACACACACACACACACACACACACACACACACACACACACACACAGAAATCCATGCTAGCTATAACAAATAAAAAATAACAACCTGGGAGCATGGCAATCAGATGGTTAGGTCTGCTTTTGGATAGATTTCTTTTCCAGTCTGCTATTACAGTCCCTGATACATTTTATGCATATCACAATGAGTTACTTTTATTGTAAAACAAAATGTAAAACAAATTATTTATAATATTAGAGTCCTTCCCTTTTTGTTATTGTTATTTCATAAAGAGAAACCTGTAGTCATTTCTGTTTAGAATCTTCCAGAATTTATTGCCTAAAAATTTAAAATACCTATTCCATTAAATTGACACATCTATAAACTGAAAATAAGTCCAACATATTTTCAGAGAACAGAAATTATGAAAACACTAAGGAGAATCTGTCAAGCATACATTTATTTCTCTAAATCCATCTCAGTTCTTATAGGACTAGAGAAGTTTGCAATCATTTCCTAAGAAGGTTGCTCCTGTGTTAGCAATGGCAGTTGAGGCTCCCAGAATGTTGATAGATGTAGTTATAGCTTTATGTGTACCTGGCATTATTCTGTTTATCCAGATTTCTCCTCCCGCTCAGGATTTACTTTATCCGTAAGATTCTTTCTCTGTTTTAAAGAGGGCTTTAAAGATGTTCCTAAACTTTGGGAGAGCAGGCCACCAAAACAATGTTCCAGCCCCAAAACTAACAAGATAAAAGTATTTGTAGTAGCAATATGGCTCTGTATGGACACGGTGCTTGCTGTCTGAAACCTAAGTTCAGTTTCCAACATCCACATGGTGAGAGGACAGAACTGACTCCTGTACGTTGTTCTCTGGTCTCCAGAATCTGTCTATGGCACTGCATCAGCACAAACACACACACACACACACACACACACACACACACACACACACACACAAACACAAACACATACATAAATAAAAGTATTAACAATTTATAAGAAATAAAGACTTAAGTTATAATTTTGAAGCAGCCAAGCATAAACTGCAACATTTTACCTTTTACCTGCCTTTATTCAAGGAAAATTATGAAGAAACTTCATGGACCAGGAACTTTTGGAGAAGCGTCTTTATCATATTGAAAATAGTCATTGAAATGTAGAAGTCATTGTGTGTCCAATCTAATGTTATCAAACCTTCAGATGAACAATTTTTCTACATATAAAGTTTCTTAAAATACTCACTGTCAATCTATTTTATGTTCGGTAAAAGTATATTTGAGCTAAGGGAAAATATGTTAAATTGGTTAAGTGTATTGTTTAATCGTAGTGCTTTTGCCTAGCATGTGGTCTGGTTTCCAGTACCAACAAAAATAAAAATAGAAATAAAATAAAGCTAGAGAGATAGGACAGTGGTAAAGGACTTGCACTGTTTTAGCAAAGGACCCAAGTTCAGATTTACTACACATATCAGGCAGGTCACAACTTTTTGTAATTCCAACTTTAGGAGATGTGATGTCCTATTCTGGCCTCCTTGAGCATCCACTCTCATGTGCCTATAACTCATACCATACAGAGATCCATACATGCACATACACATAATTATAAAAATATGAAAATGTGGGCATGTCTCCTAGAGACTATTGGAACAAAAGCATGAAGAGCAGAGGGACACTGAATGAAGTTAGTGAAGCCACAGCTTGCCTGAAATCTCAGCTGCCTGCTTGTTTTCCATCGTAGTCCAGAAAATCTGCTGATTTCTTCATTTAACTGTTACTTTGAGAATTTACAAATGTATGGGTTGTTTTGCATTTGGATAAAGAGATGATAAGACTTGGATTTTAGAGGAAGAGCAAAGAATAGCTGAAGAAAAGATTTTACAGAATGTGGCAAATTGTCATCCAAGAAAGAGTCAGATTTAGTGATAAACTTACAAGGTCCTATGGCTGTTGTCTTTTTAAGATTTCTACTTAGAAACATATAGAGAAAATCTATAGCAAACCATAGTCTTTTGAATTGTAAAGGGTTTACCCACTTATACAACAGCTTTAAAGGCGATCAGTTACAGACTGAGTCTCAATGGTGCTAAATTTGCCTAAACATGGAATGACCCAGACTCAATGACCAGTGAGACAAAATGAAACACATGATAATCAAAGTCATAAAAAGGGAGCTTACAATAGCTTGGGAAATTCTTCAAATATAAAATAAGCTTAATAAAAGACTATCACATCATGATGGTCACAGGACCCTCCCTTCCCTCCAAATGGAGATAAGTAGGCATTTGAAATAAAACTTTAAAGTAAGGAATAGTTGAATATTCCTAGCTGAATAATCTTTTCTAAAACAAAGTAATGTAGTATCCATAAGAGTATTACTGCCTAGTTATATGCATTTGCATATCATTCACATAAGTGTTAATATAGTATTTATTTTATTTTCTGTTAGGGAGTTACATACATGCATATATTGTGTTGTGATTCACTCCCATTTCTTCTCCTGCAATTACGTCCCTATCCATTCTCTCAGACATCTATCAATCAGTCTCATTTTTTTTCTACGTTACCTGAGTTTACTTAGCCTGTATGTACATGGATGTCAGACCAACTACTGGAGCATGGGTAGCTTATAAGGGGGCCACATACCTGAAGAAACTCCCCTTCCCCAACAGCCATCAATTAACAATAGTTTACCATCCAAGCCTCAGCCTGGCATGAGCTTCTCCTCAATGCATGCTGGGGATTTGGCTAGCATGATCTTGTGTAGGTCTTATGTATGCACATGGATCTCTGTGAATTCATGAGTGCTGTGGGCCTGCTATGCCTGACACATACTGTTTCACTGTAGATCTTAACTGCCTTCGTGTTTGCATTTTTTTTCATGTCATCTTTTAAGAAGATCCCTGAGCATCATGGGGATAGAGTAAGATTTACAACAGAACACTCCACAATGTTGTATTCTTTGCATTCTCTTTTGATCTTGACCACCTGAAAGACTTATTGAAGACATTGTCTCCAGAATTAAAAGCATTTGAGCAGAAACCAGGAATTTTGCATTTAGGGTCTGCTTTCCTTTTTGATCTGTTAAACAGTTAGAAGACTGTTGACATAAATGGGTTTACTCACTGACTCCATTAAGCTCTGTGGCTAATGAAGGATTCCTAGAAACTAAATATAACTATGAAGGATAACAGAGTTCTCACAACACTGCTCATAATTGTCAGTTGGAAACATGTGAGATGTTTATTCCTTGAGATAAGAATAAATAAGATCCTCCCTGTTCTGCATAACTAATTTTAAGCTATGACAATTTTATGTTATGCCAAATGGGAATGAGATTTCTGTAATGTTAATTACCAAACCAACATCAATTTACCAGAGTACAATTTATTCTGATTTTCTAGATTTTTTTGACAATGTGAAAATAGATCAGTCAATAGGTGTGAATACATGTGTACTAAGAGGATATGGTAGGTGGTCCTGGCTTCTGGTGATACACGTAATGCATTTGGTATCAATGTCTGCTGCCCCCTGACTGTCCTGCTTTCTTCCTTTCTCAAAGTCTAATTTAGTTCATCAGTTCTATGATGCTCATTTAAATGCTTACCATCCTTCAGCTTTTACCAACCGGAGCATTCATCTTACTAAAACTGTACTCTGCCTGTGATTTCCTACCCAATTTTTTTGATTCCGGGCTTTAGTGCACCCAGACTTAAGGCAGTCATTCTCAAGTTGAAATCAGAGTGAGTCCTGCCCTGAAGGGCTCCTTTCAACTCACTGCTGGGCCTGAATTGGCTTTGTTCCTTGGCTCTATCTAGTCCTTCATCCTGATCATCTGGCCTTCAGGGACTCATGCCTTAGGGTCATTTGCTTTGGTTTCCATTTCAAGGCTTGCATGCTTTTCACCCTCTGCTTTTCCCTTTTCTTTTTCTATATTAGACTTTAAAGTTCCAGTGCCTTACATTTCTGATTGTAATATTTCCTTGGTCATGCTTTGGTGACATGGATATGCCCTACTGTTTTATTGACCCCTTGTACCCTGTTAAGAATTTCAATAAGCTCTCTTAGATTTATTCTTTTTTTGACTGCAGTTTATTTTAAATATGTATAGTCGGCATCTGTGATAGTTAATTTTTTGTGAACTTTATTAGTTTGAAGAATACCTAGAAGGTAAGGGACACCTTTAGATGTGTCTCTGGGCTTTTTTTTTTCTTCAGTAAGCAAGGAAGACACTTTCTGAATGTGATTGTCACTATCCCTTGAGCTGGGATCCTAAACAGAATAAAAACTGCATGTATGCTATAAGGGCTATCTGCCAGGACAGGGTATAAATAAAAACTTACAGCCTTGATTTCTAGGCTGGTAGCCATAATGACAGTCCCTAAGAAGCAGCAGTGGTTTAATTTCATTTTCAAAACTAACGGCCCACAAGGTCATTGAAGATATAAATAGCTTACAAGTGAACACAGGTGAGAGGACACTCACTAGTGAATTAACTTTTCTTTCAGTAGGAAAGAAATTTTTTATTGTATTTTTCCCAGATTTTTCTCCTGCTTGTCAACTTCCCCAGAACAGATTTCAAACTGAGGATACTACCTTCAGATCAAATTTCAACTTGTCATTAAACTGACAAGCAATAACACTTTTGAGGAGCACAGTTTAATCTGGCCAGAGATATCTTAGATTATGCCATCTCCTTGGTCTGATGGTTGACCTGCCTTTGAAATGCTTGACAAATTCCACATGGTTTTAAGTATCTTCAGGAACTATCAGTTCATAGGATAGGATATATATGTGTGTGTGTGTGTGTGTGTGTGTGTGTGTGTATGTGTGTGTTTATGTATATGATGTATATGTATATATTCATTTGTATCCAGGTTATTGTCTTTCAGGTATTTCTGAAAGCTTAGTTTAGTCCAATATTAATACAACATAGAGTATTGTCATATTCTTTTTCCTCTACAAACATGATCAATTTTTTGGTTTAAAACAAATGCTATCATCTGAGTATTTCAGGAAAACAGATGATTTTATTTAAGACCTTCTTGACTATGCTTTATAAATGTATGGAACATGGTTTTAGAGGGAAGAGAAACCCATAAACCCACATGGTAATATTTATACATAGGCCAGAGAAACACATGCACAAGTAAAGAAGCATGATGAAGTCTTTTCCTGAACATGTTTCTGAAGTAAAGTTTTTAATTAAGAAACATCTTCTCAATTGGCAAATATTTAAGCATATCCGTCTGTTAGATGTACTTTTAAAAGAAGAAGACAATATGCAGAAAAGATAGAGACGCAAGGTATGACAATGACAGTACATGCCCACAATCCTAGTACTAGGCTGTGATAAAATCAAGAGTTCAAGAACAAGCAGAGGAACTTACAAAGATTGTGTTTAAACAAAATAAAAAACAAAAACAAACAAAGGCAAACATATGCAAGTGAAGAGACTTGACTTCCAGTAGCGATCTGAACTACATAATGAAAGAGAAAAGCATAAATGTATACATGCTCATGAATAGGTCAAGAATGCTACAATAGAGAGGGACTTGGATGTATTAGGAAAGGGAGAAAAGAAAGGGATTTTTCTGAAGCATCAGCAGAGGAAGTAACATAAATACAGAAAGTGAGGAAGTACACTGTGTAGATGTGATGAGAGATTCTATATAGAGGAAACGGGTTGCAAAATGTGTGAGGCAGCCATTTCTCTGTATTTCCCAAGAAGATCAAGGAGACAAGAATGTTTGAATGCTTGTCAGTGCCGATGTTTTACTTGGCTAAAGAGAGGAACTCAAAAAAAGAGAGTTTGGAAATAATAGCGAAAATCACTGTGATTTAGTCTAGGATAAGTCTTTGGACCTTGGAGATGATGTTCTTTGAAGAATTTATTACATTTTATTCATGTTTTTTTGTGTGTGCATGAGATTGTACACACATACACACACAAACACAGACAGCATTGGCATGTTAGGCTATGATTTGCATTTGGAGGCTAAAAGACAGCTTTGGGATGTCGGTTCTCTTTTCCACCACGTAGATTTGAGGGACTGGTTTACACAGGTACGTCTCTTTGCTCAATCCAACGAGTACATTCTGATTCACATCACTGTCTCCAAAACAGTTCCTCAGAGATGCTTGGGGGAAACAAGAAAGGATAGTGCCCTGCAGAATCTTAGAAAAGGACCGGGGATGTTTGAGCAAGCACTGAAAACCTCAGTTTGCCGATAGTAGATGGTATGGGATGCTAGCTATAATTGGGGAGTGGCATTTATGGAAGTTGGGTTACAGTGTTAATGTTGTATTTGAAGGTATAGTCGTGGATGAACCTAAATTTCCACTAGCAGCAAAGGGAGAAGTAGTTATTATTCTATGGAGATGACACTGAAGGAAATAGGAGCAGGTTCAGAAATGAAGCTCAGTATTTGATAAATGAGGTTTGAGTTAAGAATTAGACAGCTAAGAAAGTATGCCCAGTTAGTATTTAATGTTTACATACAAACTTGGTGGAGTGGTCTGGTTTGGTGGTGGTGTTTCATGGTGATGGTGATGACGATGATGGTGGTGGTGGAGGTGATATGGGAGTGTGTGTGTGTGTGTGTGTGTGTGTGTGTGTTCTACAGAGGAATAGCAATGCTATATTTTATTGCTTCATATTTTCCTTGAATACTGGCTATACAAAATCCAGGGTGGTTGTTTTTTCTTATTTTCTCATAGTAAGAAGTTACAGATTTTTTCCAATCCCAGGATCTGGCCTTCACAGACACAAGGTAATGTGCTCCAGAATTTGATCTTTGCATCAGAACACACAATGTATCCATTGCAAAGCTTTGCGGTTTTAGTAACTCTCCACTCTGCCCCTTGCCCCTCTCTGCTTGCTCTCCCCATTTTGTTTATTTTCCTCATCTGCTCCAGAATCTTTCTTCATTGTCATTAATCAAATACTGGCACACTTCCAGGCATCTATGCAGTTGGGCAAGGACAAAGTGTGAATGGGTGAGGTGCCACAGAGCCCAGATAGAGTTCAAGACTATTTAGAAATGTCTAAGAAGATTCAGAGAAGACACTACTGATGCTGGGCAGCTCAGAATTCCACACTTGTGTATGAATTTCATTTTAAGAATGAAGAGAATGATTTGGCTTTCTTTCTTTTCAGCTAAGTAACGTTAACAAAAATCCTAAGTTACACTTATATTACTGAAGAGGAAACATAAAATAAGCATAAATATATAAGTCAATATGCAGCCTAGCATTATATAGTTTTAAAAGACAAAATAAAATATGATCTTTTAGTTTTCTCTTATCCCACCAATAAACTGCCATCATCTGGTGATTAGACTTTTCATAATAATTCATAAATAGCTTGGCATGCAATTCTCATGAAATTCAGATGAGGAAGTGGAAGCATAAATGAACAAACTTGACACATTAAATTAAATCCAATCAGTCTGATTCTTTCCAAGTTCTGACCATGCAAGTTGCTAATATATTATTGTTCCAGATCTATCCCCAGATCCTCTTATCAAAGAATTATGAATTTAGATAAATTTCATTTCATTTACAACACATATGTTGCAATAGATCATTCTGATATTGCACAAGGTACAACTGTCAAATAGAAAATTCCAAATACATACATGAAGTGTTGGCCCCTGTGTTATCACCAGTCTTCTATATATTTAAATAGTTGTATAAGTAGGCTGGCACATCGTCACATTTCCAAATAGCAGAACTGTTAGAAGGAGTACATTTTCTCAAGTTAATGATCATTTGAATGAATCTTGGAGTAGACCCACATTCATCTAATGTAGCTTTGACATGAATAAGTCTTCTCTCCTTCCTCCATTTTTCCTCTCTCCACCTAGGGGGTGTTCACTGGTACGTTCTCTCTTTTCTTCCTTTCTCTCTCCTTCCTTCTTTCTCTTTCTCCCTTTCATTTCTTCTCCTTTCTTCTCACCCTCTTTCTTCTTTCTTTCTTTCAGAAACAGAGCACTAATCAGTGGACATCTGAGGCTATTTAATTATGTGGATTCATTGTGTATTGGTTGTTAGATTAATGATGGCCCATATTCATAAATTTCAGTTTAGACTGCCTTCATAATTGGAGAAAATATTTTACAAAATGGCTAAAGCATTGCTTAGCGCAAAGCAAAACTGTCTTCGTTTCAAACTTATGATGCACCGTGACCCAAGTGAGAGTTTCTAATTCAGATTCATTAATGGCATGAAAACTAGTTTTAAATTAATAAGGTCTTTTTCAACAATTTCTCAGAGCAGAATGTATATACAGAATAATAAATAACCCCTTTTTAGCAACATATAGGTTTTGAGAGAAAGTAGGTTGCGTACTCTGAAAAGCACTTCTGACCTTATACCTCAGAGATTACCCAAGGGCACTCATACACCTTACATCCACTAAAAGCTTTGGAAGACTCATGACTGCCAAGCTTTATTGACTTTCCTGTAACACACTATTTACAATATGTGCGCCGAGCTTCCAGTCTCTCTATTAATACGTCTATTAATATCCCTATACTCTCATGGCCTCTCATTAATAATAATGCCAAGAGTAGCAGTTCCAATGTGCTTATTTTTTTGATCATTAAGAAACCTTACATATACCCAGGTTTTCTGATGGTAATGACTCGATACAAAGTCAGGTTTGAAGGTAATTTCAGATATTGTTAGTTATAAAAAATGAATTTATGATCATATTGGTTGCTCAAAATTCACTTAATAATAGAAATATGTTATAAATCTATAATTTCACATAATTTATTTTACATAATAAATAATAATTTAAAGTTCAGAGTACAGGTATATTAGCACAAGTTATATATATATATATATATATATATATATATATATATATATATATATTAAGTATATATACATATACATGTATATATACTAATACTATGCTGTCATTCAAATGTAATTCAAAAACTGATTATAAGTTCTAGATAGAATCCAGTTACCTGCCGGGCGGTGGTGGCACACACCTTTAATCCCAGCACTTGGGAGGCAGAGGCAGGTGGATTTCTGAGTTCAAGAGTTCCAGGCTAACCTGGTCTACAGAGTGAGTTCCAGGACAGCCAGGGCTACACAGAGAAACCCTGTCTCGAAAAAACAAACCAAACAAAACAAAACAAAACAAAACAAAACAAAAAACCAGAATCCAGTTACCCATTTGAAATTGTACTAGAGTATTGAATTTTGAGACTAGAATTAGTTTATTAGAAGTTTCTAGTTAATATTTGCAATATTTAAGGGGAAATTATTTTGTGTTCTATACAGATTAAAATGAGCATTCATGGACCATAAGCCATTGAGCAGGAAATATAGAATTTTATTTTGTTAATTCCAATATGAATCTAATTTTATACTATAACAACAGAAAGTCATAAAAAGCAGTTGCAGAAAGTATAAAACAGCTGGTGAAAAATTTTGAAAGTCTGTAAATACATATATATATATATATATATATATATATATATATATATATATATACATTTATGAAATACATACTACTTGTAAATATATTCTAAAAATCAGGATATAGAAAGTCCACATACCATAGAACTAAAACCCAAGTAATTGAAGCCATCATAGTTGAAACATAATCCTGTTCAGATTAATAATTAATTGGTGTATAACCAGCCCTATCATTAGTATTAAGATGATGTGGTAATAGAAGATTCGATTAGTCACAGACAGGAAGGGGGAAAATGAACTTGATATATGGATTTTTTTCACTATATAGAAGCAGTACAAGCAATTTACTCTGGATTGTATGCTCAGAAAAAAGAACTCAGATAGTGTTATCATTGGGGATTAGCTGAAGCTGAAAATGGTCTTTTAGAACATGTAACCAGTGAAATTAGACCTTTTTGTCCACACGATGTTACTGCCTTCCAAAGAAGCAAGAACTGGTCTCTGAAGGGGTTTAATGTGAGAGGACTCTCAATGAAGGACTTTAGGGAGAAAGCTATGCGTGCTATGCATAGATATTGTCAACACTTGTCTACCTTAGAGATTAATACATCTTCTCAGCCACATTCATATCTACTTCCCAAGGCCTCACTTCTGGATATTTCCCTAAGTCATAGGCATACCTCAGTCTTGAGGTTTATTTTTTAACTCTTTCTCCTTCATTACATAGTTTAGTATACATGAAGATCAGGTAAAACACTGGGGACAGGAGATGGTGTCTATTCTCCTCTCTCTCCTTGACCTTCCTGGTACCATATGTAGAGTCTCTAGCTAACAAACTTTACAATAAGTAATGTTCTGATGGCTATTGTTACAGAGGAAAGCTATGAGAACCCATACTGGTTTTCAATTTAAACAGCCTGCCCAAGTAATGAATACAAGTAAGTATTCGTCTAAGTAAAGAACTCCTAAAATATGTCAGGAAAGGAGAGTGTGAAACAATGGAGATGAAGAGACAGTGCGAGTGTGGAAGTGTTAAGATTTTGGGAGTTATGGAATAAAAGTAAAACTCAGCCCACCTGAGCAGATACAAACAGAATCAACCTCTGGGAGGCATCCTATGAGTGCAGGGGTAGAAAACTGAATGTTCCGTGTTTTTAGACTATGGCTTCCAAGGTTTGCTCTTATAACCACTCAGGCTTCATCACCATTTCAGGCAGAGAATGGTGAACATCGAGAACATCTCAGGCTCCTGATCTGATCTACAGAAAAAGTATAAGTTTCATGTTTGCAAAAACAAGACCCAACATATTCTTCTGGTATATGCAGGAACCATCTTCACATATAGGTTTATGCACATGCACACAAACACAGACACTCACACATACACCTTTGAAAATAAAGTTATATAACCTAGAGACATATGCATTAATAAAAGTCCATGACCCCTGATCACAATGGGCTCAGGTGGAGACTTCAGAAACTTTAGTAGAAAGTATTAAAGAACAGAAAAATAATTATAACAATTTTGAAGAAAAAAATTTTGAGAACATGTTCTTGTTTATACTGTGTCTCCAGAGGATCTAAGTCTCATGGAAATTATATTACAGTGATGATAGACAACTACAAAAAAAGAGATAATTTCAGTATGAAAATCCAAGAAGGACAGCTGTGAGTTGTTGGCTTATGGCATATATTATATTTTCCATCCATTGTTCTTTAGCAGTCTATGCAGCACCCACAATAAAAAACTTTGTAGAAAATATTTTAGCATTCTTTTATAATTATGCAGATAGGCCTTCAGTGTAGAAAAGTTAGTTATTTTGCCCATGCTACTAATCATATCCTATATGTGACAGAAAAAATTCTCTAAAGAAATAGAACAATATATGCATATGGACTTTCTAGAATGGTGTATAGCCCATAGGGGTTGAGGCATCCAATAATAGCTAACTACACCCTGGAGGTACTGGGATTCTCTAACACATAGTATGACAAACTGTGAGTCTCTGCAGTTCCAATCTGCTGCTGAAGACCAGGAATACTCCTGGAGAGATGCAGCCTTTCTGTGTTGGAAAGACAAAGACAAATCTGAGACAGTACAGAGGCAGCAGCAGCAACAGAGATTGCCACACTTATCAGCAAATTGTGAAGTCAAGCAATGAACAGCACTGTTTTCTCATATGACCACTTGGTATTAAAATATTGGCCATTGCAGGAAGGTATCATCCAGTCTGGAGGAAGGTGCACCCTCTCTCCTCAAAAGACCAATCCTGCCATTATTATCACATGTCTGCCAATGGTATTGTTAGTAAATTTGATATCCAATCTACTTGAACAACAAGATTAGGCATCACAGCATGCTCTGATAAAAAAAAATATTAAACTTGGCAGGTGTGCTTAGTATCATTAATGATTATGGAAAAGAATGAAGATAAATAGCAGCTAGAACATAACTGTATGTAATTTTAAAATTTATTTTTACTAGAAGTATGAGAAATTCAGCATATTATAACCCTAAAGTCAGAATGAATGTATTCAAATGTGATTTATGCTAACAATCAGGGAGAGTTATTCCTTTGTTAGCATACTATTCTTATGCACAAGTGGAACAAACAAAGCCTTAAAAGACTCAGTGACTTTCTCAAGGTTACCTGAATAAAAACATAAGAACCAAAATTTGTGTGAGGCACTTTGACACCATTGCTTGTATTCTTAGGAACTGTATAGTCTTCTTCTTCTTTTGAAGATTCCTATAAAGTTTCAATTCAGGTGGACAGATCCAGTCAATTCAAGCCAGCAACCAATGTCATCATTAAAAGCTGCAACTTATGTGTCTTCTCTGTACAGTCAATGACTTCATTCAGAACTTGGCAGTCTCCTTTAGCTGGAGCATTTCTCCCAGTCACACAGTTTAGTTAACCTTGCCCTGGGTTATGTAGAGCTGCAGGATAGTGGTACCGACCCCTCAGCCCAAAGCAGCTGAAGCTCCTTAGGCAGACATCTAAGTGGAGTCACCATTTATTGGCTTAATCTTCATGTCCTGCATGCTCTGCAACCTTTCTAAACCAACGGATAGTATGGGAACTCTTGGGTCACCCTTGTTATTTTTTCTGCTTTTTCTCTTGGATCTTTAAGAGCACATTGCTCTTCCACATACCTGCTGTGTGAGCCTTGTTTCACAGTTCTGTCTCTGCATACATCTGCAGCAGAATACACAGCAAAATTCGGACATGATGGATTCCTCTATAAAATATATGGGGGAGGAATAGTCTAAACCAGAAAGATATGTGAATTCTTTGAGAACTCTTTGTCTCAGACATGAAAAAGATTTTCTTAAGGAAGATAATCACAAAGAACCTATCAGTCTTGAGGCATGCTTGAGAAGTCTTTGTGTATAAACCATGGGGAGTGACATGGTTATGGGCTCATTCATACTGCCAGGAAAGCATCTGAGTAGGGTTACCATAAACATTCTACACTGACACAAGTAGCAATGCAACATACCAAAAACAAATTTGTGAAAACTTAGCATTGTTGGGAGTGATTTTATCTACTTGTGAGTATACTAAAATTACTTGCAGGAACCAGGTGCTTATCTCAGTGCCATTGAGTATACATGACTTAAACTGGGGACACTGTGTTCAATTTCTACTATCCCAAAAAGAAAATAATCATACTGACCATAAAGCATATGATATCAAACAAACAAACAACATGAAACAAGAACCTCTCTCTTCTTTAAAATAAAAAAAAAGAACTTTAAATCAGATTGTGTTACATTCATCAAATATTATTGTGATTTAAGGGGAATTGTCTTCTTATCCTTTCTAAAGTTATATTTAAATGAAATAATTATGCAAATGTTAGTTTGTAGTGTTGAAATCAGTGTACATTTTCTTATAAAATAAAAAGGTTTTAATCTTACAGAATAAATTGTAATGAACTTCATAATATGAGTAGTAGAATCTAATGATAATTTCCTAGTAAAAATCAATCTTGCACCTTGTTTTGCTTTATAGAGTGAAAATATTAGAAGAACTAAGAGTACCTCAGTGTATTCAATAGAAATAATAAAACAGAGCAACACTAAAAATTTATTTCCAATATTACTAATCTATTTTTAAATGACTGTTTCCCTCAATAGATGAAAATATCAGTGCAAAGCAAGTATATTTGTGAATCAATAAAAAAATACAAAGCAGAAATTTTAAGCAAATTTACAATAATCATGTGAAAATCTACAAAGCTAGTTGAATACTTATCTCTGGTAATGTAGAATTATTACTTTAAAAGAATATTTTAGTAATAAATTACAACGATGGCTTTCTAAAAAAGAATGAACAGGATAGGCAATAAGGGCAGAAGTCTTATAAGCAGGAGAAAATGATTAACAAGCATCTAAGATCATATACCTCTCAATAGCATATACATGTATTTCCTGTACCACTCACTTGACATGTGATTAAATACAATGGCTGATGCATATCATGGCTCGAATAGTGCTTTTTCTTCATTGTCAACTTGACTGGATCTGGAATCCTCTAAATGGCAAACATCTAATTGTATCTATTGGATCATTTTAGAAAGGATTAACTGTGAAACAAAATCCTAGCTTGAATTAAGCAGAAGCATCCTGTGTGGATTCCTTGACTGCATAAAACAGAGAAAGCTGGGAAAAGCACCCGTCTCTCTCTCTACTTCCTCCCTCTGGGTACAATGTGACCATCTGTCTCATGTATTTGACTCTCTGGACACTTCTCTACACTATTCAGATGCACTGTACCCCTTCAAATTATTAATATTTCATTTTATATTTCTTTTTTTTTTTAAGGTTCTAAATTTTATTTCTGGACAGACACCTAATTTAAACACAAGCAAGTCTCCACGTTAAAAATGTTGAAATCCATCTGGTAGGGCTGACCGATGACCATAGTTCAGTATAAACCCTCAGTCTTGTCACTGTGTAAATCCTTACAGACCCAGCTTCGTTCTCCTCCAGTGTCTTCTCTTAGAGTTGTACCTGATTTTGTTACCAGTTTTCATCCGGATCCACTGAGGAATTGGACGATTTTGCTTTTGTTTCTTGGCCAGGAATCGCTTGATTCTGAAAGTCTTGTGAGAAGACATGGCGAGAAGCCGAATCAGGCGCAGTGCTCACGATGGCGGGGGTAAAGGAGAAGAGTCATTTTATATTTCTTAAATCACTTCCATCAGACACTGTGTCATAACAATAAGTACAGTACAGCATTCCGATACAATTTAATCTTAGTAGTAAAATAAATCATAAAATCTACATAGTTCTACCAGAAATATTTAAGTCACATGCAATTTGAAATCCACACAGCCTGCACATATAGAAATATTATCACAAAATAAGCAAACTGGGGCTGGCTTTTGTTATGTTAGACACAAAGGATGAGTAGAACAAGAAGCCTGATTAACATGGGCCACGTTTTTAAATGTATGGCTGGGTATAGAGTTTTGAGCTCATAATTTTCAGTCAACAAATTTCTTCTTAAATATCTTAAATCATAAAGCTAACCTTTAATCAAGCTTTTGATTAGCCCCATACTCTTATATGTTTGTTAGTGTTTTTGACATTATTAGCAGCCATAAAATGATACCAGGACATAGACGTTGTTCATGAAATATGATGCATAGTAATCAGAATATTTTTATAATATTTATTTTAATGACTGTTTTTTGTGCATATTCAGGATCTATAGTATCAGTTGAGGTTTAACTGAAATTGCAGCATAAGAGCTGTAAAATTTTCTTCATTAAATTTTTTATTTAGATTTTTGAGAAATTTTCTTTCCTTTGTAACTGTTTTAAAAGTCTATCTTCAACAGATAAAAATAATAAGTGTAGTTAAAGATGCTAATTAATATTACATAAAGGCAATTCCTTAATGTTTCTAGGCCTGTAACATGTGGTAGCCATGCATATTTGTCTCTATGCATGACTATAAAGCCTAATTTCTGGAGCTCTTACGCTCGCTCTTCAATCTATCCTTTCAGCAAGTTTCAGTCATAATTTCTTCCTCTCTCTTCCCAACAACCACTAAGTACTATGGTAATGAGGCACCCCATCCAGCACTCATTCCTGAAGACTTCCACCTGATTCCCACAAAGTCTAAGATCTTGCCTCCAAAATGACTTCACTCTCTTGTTTACAAAGATCAGACTTGTGTGAGTGAGTTACCACTCCATTAGACTCCTGATTTCCCATCTTCCTCCTATTACCAAGCATGGCTTGGTAAATTTCTCATTCTGTCTTGTCATTTACTCCTCCTACCTTTCCAAGAAATACAAACATCTTAGTGGTTTTGAAATCCTGTGGCAATGAAGATTATCTCTCTAGATTTTAAATTTAGCACTAAATATTATCACTTATCATAAAGCATTATTGACAGATATGGTGAAGAGTGTGTTGTGGTACTCCTGATCCAGCACAAGGAAACGCTGTTGTTCGCCTTGAACAAACATTGGCAGCTCTGCCTATGGAGACGTACACAAGAGGAATAGACAAGGTTAACTGAAAGAAACCTCAAACATTCTTCAAAAGATCAAAGAACAGAAATCTGTTTCAGTGTTATTTTTCCCATCAGTACCACACATACAAAATACAAATGACCCATAGAGAAATGTAAGGACATGCCATAAAGAAAGAAAATATGATATTTGAAGGAGATATTTGGGGAAATTTATGAAGGAATAACATCAAAAACTAAAAAGCATTGAAATTTATTGTAAACATCGTAACATCATTGAATGACTTTTGGAAAAGCATTTTCATTCTAAAACTTCAACTTTTTCTTTCTTTTTTTTCTTTTTCTTTTTCTTTTTTTTTGTTTTTTTGTTTTTTGTTTTTTGTTTTTTGAGACAGGGTTTCTCTGTGTAGCCCTGGCTGTCCTGGAACTCACTTTGTAGACCAGGTTGACCTCGAACTCAGAAATCCGACTGCCTGTTGCCTCCCAAGTGCTGTGATTAAAGGCGTGCACCACTACTGCCCGGCTGTCATTCTAAAACTTCAATTCTGGGGTTGGAGAGACAGCTCAGTTGTTAAGAGCAGACACTACTCTTCAAGCAGATTTAACTGAGATCCCAGCTTCTAAGTCAAATGACTGATGACACCTATAATGACAAAATCAGAAAGGTCCCAGTCTTCTGGCTTCTTGAGGCATCTACACTCATTTACATATACCCTACCACTAACACATGCATGTAAAAATAAATCTCAAAAGACTTTCCTGTCTACTCTGCCAAAAAAAGAGTAAGTTGGATAATTCATGATATCTTAGTGAAAACCTAATATCCTGAGTCATTACTTAAGTCATTGAACATTTACATAATGACTCTTCCACGCCTACTTCCTCGTAGGCACTAAGATACAAATTTCCTACTAGAATGTATGACAGGAAATCACCAATTGGTTCATAATGAGATTAGTCCTTGGCATGCTTAGGACACAATGGGGTGTGAATGAGGCATTAATAATTATTCACACTAGAGAAGAGTCTGGGAGATTTTCAGATGAAGCGACACAAGAAGATATTCCTATCCTGGACTCTCCAGACCAGGGCTGCATATCAGAAGCCATTGAGTTAAGGACCTATGGTGTCAGGGGCTAGAATGCCTTGAGCATAGGGTGTGGGATGGGGAGCAGAGTGAGTTCCCATAGTACCTGAAAAACCAGTTCTCATAGTCTGGAAAACAAGGGTTTTACCCTTAAAACTCAAAAAGTTACAAGAGAACTTTGATAACAGCTCTACCCTTACTGTAGGTTGTTTGAGAGATCATTTCAATGTATTCAGTTGGCACTTCATGAAGACAAAGACAAGGACTCTATGGGTTAATAAAAATGAGATGGTCCACAGTGGTCTGTGCCTTGCCTTTAGTAATTCTTGTCCCGTACTCTACTTCATCCTTACCTGGCACCCCTAAGGTAGGCAGTATTCACTCACTTTAATTCTATTTTGAGAACAGAAGTAGGAAGTAAGCACAGGAGAGGATTGCTGATGGCTTAACTGAAACTCTTCCATGTCATAGAAAACTAATATTTGCAGCTGATAATCTATAAAATGAATAATTTCTCCAGCATTAAATTCTTAAGTCCTCAATGTCGGATCTGGCAGCACATTTGAAATTACTTGCTGAAACAATTTATATCATTTTAAAGTTTTGACCTGAAACCATGATGCATTCGTTCATGCTGAACATTCTAAAGGACTGAGAGATTAAGGTAGGATTTTGAATGCTACAGTTGGGAAGCCAAAATGATCTTGGGCTATCTTTGTCTTTTAATAGCCATTTATTGGCCAGCTCTGTGCATAAGATAACATCCTGTGACTAGTCAGGTAATTCATGGGAGATGTAGGTTCTCCTAGCCTCTACTAAAGTTTAAGAATGTCATCAAATAGCCTCTCAGGTCTGTAATAGAGATTTCCTGATTCACTAGACCCTGCCTACCTCATGTGTCTGTTAATATATTTGAAGTATCTTGGTTTATGGTTTTTTTGCTCTGTTATTACTGTGACTTCATTAAACAGTTACCACATTGGATCATGATGTTTGAGGCAAGCAAACATATGTTCATTCATATTTGACTCCAGAATAGACCACCTCTTCTTTTTTTTCTTTTTTTTTTTAGGCAAGTACTCTTTTTCTTTCTTTCTTCCTTCCTTCCTTCCTTCCTTTCTTTCTTTCTTTCTTTCTTTCTTTCTTTCTTTCTTTCTTTCTTTCTTTCTTTCTTTCTTTGTTTTTGTCTGTTTCATGACAGAATCAACTATGATTAAGTCTGAAGGAATAAGAGATCAGGTGAAAAATAAATTGTAATCAGGAAAGCAATAGCAGATTAAGGATAATTGAAAATAGAATTCAAGATGCTATATCTAATATACTCCATTTTACTTTACACTTATTATTTTGCATTTATTTGTTCATTTGTTTTCTGTTTGGAGGGTTTGTACATGTAGACATCAAAGACTAGCTTGCAGAGTAAGTTTTTTGTTCTCCCATGTGTATTCTGGAGAGGAGATTAGCATCTATAGCAAGCTCTCTCACCCACTGAGCCATCCCTGAAATCTACCATTTTATATTTGTAAATCACAGTGGATAGAGGGGATATCTGACTGCTTGATGGTTTAATATTGGCTCTAAGTTGAAGTCCTTGCATGCTGCTGTATAACTATCAATTTCTACTGATTGCCCTTTTCTGCTGCTTTGTGTTCACAAATCAATTTCTCCACTGTAAGTTAAGTTTCTAAGGAGGAAGCCTTGGGTATTTTTACAAGTTTCCTTCCAACAGCTCACATCACCACCTGTCATATATCAGGTGTTGAGCAAATATTTGTCAAAAAACAGCATAGCTGGTTTATATGAAAAATAATTTTGACAACTGCAACATGACAGATTTTATATAAATCCCAGTTTCTTATCTTTTCATGTTCCTCAGATTCCAGGAAACACTAAGTAAACACACAGAGCTCATGGGTGTGGTTTACTTCAGCAAATCCCTGCACAGCAACCCTCTCTTTAGAAAGTGCAGTCTGTTAAGATGGGACTCACAGGCTTCTTTCCTGGTTCAGCAGGGAAAGATTTAATTAGCTGCTTAACTTTCCAGAAGTGTAGGGAACAAAGCTTCCCTTGTGCTGATGAGGACTGCCCTGCCACTCAGCCCTACTCCCTCCAGGTTGCCTCTGCTGAAGGGCTGGGAGTTGGCTGCTGGGGAGAATTTAGCCACTGGCATAAAATTGGCTCCATTAAGAGCTGCCCTGCCCTTGCTGTTCTCTAAGCAGTGCCTTTTTTCCTAATAACTTCCCATCACTGGGACTCCAGAACCATCCATTTTCTGGTAGGGTGAACCTCCTTCTCCCTCACTCTGCTTGCTTAGCTCTCCATCCTCACACTTGAGGAGATTTGCACACAAGGGAACTTAGATGGAGGTTTTAAATTTTCATAAATTTCTTATTTCTGTTTCCCTAGAAAAGTTTTCTGTGCGTTTAGAAAACTGCAAGCAATACAGAAAGGTGAGAGAAAAAAAGAAGAAAAGAACCAGGTCAGACCTTCTGTCTAGACAGAAACACCCCAGAACTAGCACACTGCACCTTGGTGTTCTCATGTGAATAGAATGTAAAGTGTCTGTACCTTTTAAATACACCTATCACAATGTTCTTCCCATGATTACTCTTGTGTACCTCACTCACATTGTGTTAATCCTTATGCTGAAATTCCCTGCAGTTAACACGTTAGATGTAGAAAAGCAGCAAAGTGAGTGAAAACTAAGAAACGAAACTAAAAGCATTAGTTATGCTCTAATGATCAATTAGAAACAGATCTTGAACCAAGGAAGGGTCATAGATTGAGAAGATAAAACCAGGCACATGTACAGGGGCCAATGCTCTCCAGAAAACAAACTGGCATCTCTCCACTTAAATAAGTGGAATGATATAAAGCACATACCACACAAAAAGCAAAACTCAGCAAAGATAGAAAAAAATTGTGTAACACGCTGTATGTACACCAGTTAAGACCTCACACCCATCTACATGTGATCAAGGAAGATTACGACATGTACAGCAGAGGGTTGCTGCAGAACCTAAGCTTCATGGATTATTTATTAATCTTGCAGCCTCTAGAGCACCATGCCAATAAACTGTTAATATTTGCTTCAAGTTCTGTTACAACATCCTTGAAAATTACTTTTTGTAACCAAAAGAGAATGAAATTATTCTCAATTAGTACATATACGCATACATATGTAAATATGGCCAGTGTATTTTTCTCATGAATAGATCCAATGATATTAGAAGTATTCTTATATAAATCGCCAGGGCATTTGAGAATACATACAAATACTAGGCAGAGAAAATGGCCTCAAATTTATCTTAAACGAGTGATTAAAATACAAATAGTGTAAATGTTATTTTTGTATTTTAAATATATTTGAAATAAAAGTAGATTTACATTTAGTTGATCATGGTATAAACTTAGAATTAAATGTTGAGGAAATGAGCTTGAAAGCCACATTTCAGCATGGATCCACTTGAAAAGCTGCAGAGCCCTCGGGAATTAATAATCACCTTCCTTCTGGACCAAAAGAACCTCTCCTGTTTTATGTTGTCTATAAATATTATTTATTTAACAGGTTTATTACATTATTTCCATTTAATACATACTGCCAACTATTAGGGGAATTGTCATAAAACACCATATGATCAAAAAATAAAATTCTTGTTTAAGACTGTAAGTACATTATGGCAATGTCACTAGGTGCTTAACTTGTTTAGCAACCAAAGACTCAAGTTGTATGCATTGAATATTTAACTTTAAGAGATTTTTTAAAAAATTTGTAATTTAATTCTTTTCTTTTTTACCTTTTCACTTTCTATCCCACTCACTATCCCCTCCCACAATCCTCTGCCCACCCCTTCTCCTCAATGATTGGGTGGGAGCCCACTGGGTATCCTCTGGCACTTCACCCCAGCACTTCATGTCTCTGCAAGACTAGGCACTTCCTCTCCCACTGAGGCCAGACAAGGCAGCCTAGCTAGAAAACCATATCCCACATAGAGGTAACAGCTTTTAGGATAACCCCTATTCTAGTTGTTCAGGACCCACATGAAGGTCAAGCTGCATATCTGCTACATCTGTGCAGGGAGGCCTAGGTCCAGCCTGTGTATGTTCTTTGGTAGGTGGTTAGAATATAGAAAGATCTCCCATGCACACGGATAGGTAGTGAACATGGCAGTCTTACCAAAAAGCAATCTACAGATTCAATTCAGTCCTCATAAAAATTCCAACACATTCTTTATAGACCTTAAAAGAGCAAGTCTCAACTTCATATAGAAAAACAAAAAAAGCCTGGATAATCCTGAACAATTAAAGAACTTCAGAAGGAATCATAATCCCTCATCTTAAGCTGTACTACATAGCAATAATGATATTGATACAGAAACAGACACATTGATCAATGGAATCTAAATGAAGACCCCGAAATAAATCCATATACCTATGGACTATTTTTGATAATGACATTTTTAAAATACCCATAATAATATGACTATGGTATTAAGAACAATGTTTTAGCTCTGAAGGTAAATTGCAAGCCATTTGTGTAACATGAGTATCATATACTGGGATTCATATATGTAACTTAAACTACTGTTCTTATTCTAGATATAAAGTGCTTTCCTTTGAGAACATGGTTACTATTGGTAGAAAAAGTACTTCCTGTTTCTGGGGAAATGGTTCAGGAGGCACAGTGCATGAAGAATAAGAACCTGACTGAATTCAGATTCCATCCTCCATGTAAAACTGAACATCATGAAACCCTAACTTTGGAAAAAGAAAGACATTGTTATACCATCAGGCTAGAAGAAACAGCCTGCTCAAGTTTCGCTGATACTCTATTTTAATCAGTAAGTTAGAAAACGATAAAGACACCCTTGAAAGTAATTCTTTGTAACCAAAAGAGAATGAAATTATTCTAAATTAGTACATATACACATGCATATGTAAATATGGCTGGCATATTTTTCTTATGAATAGGTCCAATAATAATAGAAGTATACTTATATAAATCATCAGGGCATTTGAGAATACATACAAATTCTAGGCAGAGAAAATGGCCTAAAATTTATCTAAACTAACTAGTGATTAAAATGTTACTTTTGTAATATATGTGTATATATATATATATATATATATATATATGTGTGTGTGTGTGTGTGTGTGTGTGTGTGTGTGTGTGTGTGAAATAAAAGTAAGATTTATATTTAGTTGATATTTATGTGATATGCACTGGAGGAGGCCCGTGTACTTCCCCACACAAGCATATACAAGTCCAGCAATAAACACAATGTATTCATTTAGCATTCCTAATGATACAGATTAAAATCTTGTGATAGAATGCTAAAGCAGAACACTGTCTGGGACATTAAGTTAACCTGGGCTGTGTAATAAATCAAGCCCAGCTAGAGTACAAAGTGAAACCTAGTCCACAAAAAAATCTTAAAGGAAATATTCTCTTTTCCTATCTAAGAAATACTAAATGTGATAATCTGCTTCTTCAAATTTCTGGGTATTCAATATAAAAATGTTACTTAAATGTGCCTCATTGCGTTGAAATTCTCAAGTATGAAAATGGAATTATGTATCTTCTCTAATATAGCAAGTGATTGGTAACAAGGTGCTCTGACATTTTCTGTGTAAAGTGCAGCATCTCATTTTCTTTGGCATTTGGCAGCACAGGCATACGTGTATGGACTTCTCTGCAAGGTAGCGAGAGGACTGATGGAGGGCCTGAGGAAGAGTCACCAGAGAAAATGACTCAGTGTTTCACAATGAATGAAAATTGTAGCCTATTGTGTATTTCTCCCCTTTAAATTGTATGTAATTTCCCCATCCTCTCTAAGGATTGCTTATTTTATTATTTTTCCGCTTACAACTGAAGCAGTCATAAATTTTTTACACAGATTACCAATTAGAATTGAGTGCCACAATGGCTCTGGTGCCCCACGAGCAATTTGTTTCCCTTCTGCCTCCAGAGATAGCAAAAGCTGTGCTAGCATATTGCATTGCATGAAACTCTGAGATGGGATTGAGTTTTTGTGTTCTTTTGTGGCTTGCCTAATCCTCACATTCAGATATTTTGGAGAAGGCATTTGGGATATGTTGCTAAGTTAATGCTGTTAGAGTAGAAGGTTTAACAAATGATCAAAATTTAACACAAAAATAATGTGATACACTGCTCAAGGGACAAAATTTATGCCACAATGCTATTGGTGCTTATAGAGTAATGGAGATGACAAACTTATATATTTATTTTTTGTTAAAACATTGGTTTATGAATATTTAATAAAACAACTAAAGATAAACAATTATGGATGAAGATAGTCTTGACAGATTAAAAAATCCATGAGTTCTGGATACATGCTTTAAGTGATTTAGGCTATACACATTTAAAAACTATTTGTGGTTTTTCTAGGTGACAGAAATTCAGATAACCATTCCTTCCTATGATTTTACAGGCATGTTTTGAGTACATTAGTGAAAGTGCCTAATTTTCTCTCATTTTCATCAAAGCTTACAAATGAGGAAGGGTGTAATCTAAGGTTTCCTTCACTGCTAGCACTCTAGTAAAGTTTACTTTCCCTGTCAATTTATGGTGATATCAATTTAAAATATTCATTACTTAAATCATGCCTCTTAAAATAGGCTTGCATACTTTCACTCTGTATGCCTACTTGGTGGGTACTTTGGCTCTGTATTTTTGGTCAGGAGAGGTCCAGAGGACTGTAGACATTTAAGGCTCAGTTCAGACAAGACATATTACTCTAAAAAGGCAATGTATTGTATAGATTTTTATCTTGATTAGCAATAATCTGTGTGTTATAATTTAGATAAGGATTCCATATTTTCTTTTGGTGAACGTTGGTTTGAGAAGTATCTTCATACCTTGTGAAATTGAAACAGAATTTTAAAGGAAATTCTGAAAAATACAGTCCTCAGATTCACTTTGACAGATAAAAGTTAAAATATCTAATGATATGTAAAATATTATGTAAAGCTTCCTTTAAGCTTTACCAATTCTTTCTGTGTAGATAATTGACTCAAAGGATCTATGAAAACTGGAGTAAATATAAAATATATTGTACAGTATTAGATTGCACAGTTGAGCATAGTAAGAGCCTTTAGTGATGAAATTTTTTACACCAAGACACATTTTAAGACCAGTTGCCCCTTTTAAGAATAGTTCAAGGATATAGGCTACAAATGCACAAGACTCAAAGCCAATATACTCTTGTCAAGAGGCCTGTATGCAATAACTAAGAGGCTTTACATTTTAATTGTAGAAAAAAACAGAGCATAAATTACTAGTGATGTATTCATTTCCTACATTTCCCACTTGATTTATGAGCTCCTTCTCCCTGGCAGTTTAGCCTTGAGCTCAAACAAATTAACTTAAGGTCCTTGAAGCTGTTATTCTGTTTCACACTTCTTTGCCTCCTTGCAGCCCTCTGTGATGATAAAGCCCTTAATCTCCCTTGTCAACCTTGTGGACTCCAACTCATCCTGTAAGACAAGGTTCAATCTCTTACTGTCCTCACACAACACCTGTGGTCTCTGCTTTTTTGCCACCATGCCACTTGGCTTTATCCACAGTCAGGCTGGGAAAATAATAATATCACTTCTCTTTGTGGCCATGCTTTATTCTAGCCTTTAAGTAGTTGTACATGCAAAGAGTGGACTGTCTTGTGGTCTACCTTCATAGCCCTAAGTCTGAGGCATATAGTTGCTTATAATCCTAAAGTTCATATAAAAGCACAATGTGCCAAAGTTTTTTTTTCATGTTACAAACAACCTATTCATTAGTGAAAATAAGTGCTGTGAAAATTCATAGAAGAGTGAAATTGAAGACGATTGCATTCTTTGTAAGTTTGAGAGAAGTGGTGTTCACGCTACTTCCTTTCAGTAAACTATGCAAAGTGAAGGGGACATTAACATGGCAATGGCAGATCTTTGCATACACCACTATGTATTACATCTGCTCTGTTGTCTCCAGCAGCAGTGAAACATGAGGTGACAGGAGGTTAAATTGAGAGCAGTGGTGTGACTATGAGGCCAAATCCAGGATTGTTTCATTGTTGACCCTTGATGTAAGATCCTTGTCTTCAGGATGTTGACTTTTAAACATGGGGAGAGTTCAGATTGTGGTCAAGATTTAAAGCCTCAGATGTGATCTTGAGAGATGAAGAAGATGAATGTTGTTTGTTTGGTTGGTTGTTTTTTTTTTAATTTATTGTATTCAGTGTGAGGAGATATATTGCAATTTGTTCTCATCAGAACTATTAACAGACTGACAAGATGGTGGGTACATTTAATTTCAGCACTCTGGAGACAAAACCAGACAAGTCTTTTGAATTGAGACACTCCCCAACCTTTTCTACATAGTGAGCTCCAGACCACCTAGGACTACAGAGAAAACCTCTTAGTCAGATAAAACAAAACAAAACATAAACAACAAAATAGATCCCGTTAAATGGCCAGAGATAAATGACAACAAATATCAAACATAGGGATATAATTGACATAGCTGGTCAGTATTGTTAATTCATCTGTGTATTATACCAGAAAAGGGAGATAAGGAAAGGAAAGGAAATGTGGTAAATAGGAAACCAACTTTTCTAACGAATGCTTTAAAATCAGCAGCCTGTATTTGATGCATGCTTTAAAACAATCTAGAGATGGTGTAGCCCAGAGATGGTGTAGACAGTGGCCAGCAAGAAGATTTGCAACACTGCTTGTACTGAGATATACAATTGTCTTTTGAGACATCTTCATAGTTCTGTTTAGGACAAATTCCAAACTTTTATCACATATTGACTGTCTCTTTCAAAAGAGCAAACATATAGGTATATAAATGAATATGTTTTTAAATTTTGAGATGCATAGTGAAATAGAACATTTTATTTTTGAAATGGCCATGTGATTGCTTGATATATAAACAGTGATCCATGCAGTAATTCTAAAATATTTGCAAACAGAACATTCCTAAGCACTCTGCTTTTTCAATTACTCTAACATATGTTCTTCTTCATTTCTCAACTAAAGGGAAAGGCTGGCTTCTCAAGGCAATAAATCCCCTTCTAGCATTCTCTTCAGTACGTTCAGTGCTTTTATTGAGTGGAACTCTAGAATTAACTGGGAAGCTGCAACCTCATTAATTTAACATAGAAATATCCTCACTTCAATAAGCATAAAGCATCGGCAGATGCACAGAAAACATTTCTAAATTTTAAATCGCCATCTCACTGGAACGTTAATGATGCTTTCTTTGTTTTCTCAGGAAACTTGATCTAATTTTCTTTTCCAACTATAATTAATATGTAACTACAGAGTAAAAAAGTCATCACTGTGTATTCTTTAGAAGTGTCAATCATCTTAACAGAAGAGTAGTATCAAGATGGCATAGTAGCTCCTTATTGATGTGTCCTTCAGTTGATAACATCTGCAGTGAATTCACATAGACCACTCTAAGAAAGGATAATTGTGTCCTCTGCTTATGGTCCTGATCTTACAAACCACATTTTAGTGCATTAGTTTCTTTTTCCACATATGTATTTATGTCCTGCCTTAAAAACCACACCCCTTAAAAAAAAAAAAGACAAACCAGAAAAGCTTTCTGTAATTCCTATGAAATAGATATCGGTGTTTGATTTAGAACACTGAATCTTTTAAGTGTTTGAAATTCACACATGGTACAGAAATTTAATACAATGGTTAAAAAAAAACTGATGTAATGAGCCAACTGTAGTAGTGTGAACAAAAATTATTCCAGTTTCAAACATCTACGTCAACTGGGACTTTAGGGTCACTGACATCCTTTTATTATGAAAGACATGCTAAGTATTTTTCCAGAGAACAAACAAGACATCATCTAAAATGTACTGTTTAAGAAAAAGTGAATATTTTATAAAAATGCATGATATATACATATATTAGAATTATGATTAAATATTTTTCGATAAAATATAGATAACAAAATAAATGAAAAGCAACTGTAATATTAGATATTTGGTATGAATTTGTGCCTGTTTGTTTAAGAGAATTGGAGGGAAACATGTCCAAAGGCTTCTACAGGTTAATTGAGACTTTTAGCATTACTGTGCAATTATGATTCAATATTTACACCCACTTTTTAAAAAATCTGGAATATAAACTTAAAAATTAGAAACAAATACATAAAAATCAAAAGATACTACAATGATGAATATTATATTACCACCTACCCACCCCCAAATATTAAACAAAGACAGAAACGTGACATGAATCTGTGTCTGTCAATCATTTGCTAGCCTTCCACCAATCAGTATCTTTTCTACTCCTCTTGGCATTGCTACATGAATTTTCACCACTTTCATCATCTTTCTGTTACTTCTCATGATAGCTTTGATCATAAAGACCAGAAAGGATGTTGATACAGAACTACAGGAGACTTCCTGCACTCTAATCTGCAGGATTGAAACATCAGTGCTCTTTGGGTTCCTTACTTTCTTGTTGGTGAATAATCTTCATTCTTCTTTCTCAACCATGTTCTTTACTATCAGGTCCAAAACTTCTAACAGAGGACCAATGAGTGAGAATTTTGTAGCAAGACAGCAAGACAGGAAATAGTAATAGCAAAACACAAACATACCACAGTGGGCAACATAACTATGCTGTGTATGAACCTAAGTGAATTAAATTATTAATCCTCCTAGCCACAGGTTTCTCTTGGCTGTGTACAGGCAATGGTCTCTAGCAAAAAGTCCAGAGGCTATTGAAAGCAAATTACTATTTAGTATTTTAATAATTTATTTCATTCCTCCTCTTGTTCTAGAATGAATGTCTACATAGTATAATGTCTTCCTCAATACCATGAGATCTTTATCTATCCAAGAAGCCTCTTCAATGCCTAGAAAATTCTGAGATTATTTGTTCCTCAACCATGATGTTTTTATGATATAGTTTATTGAGTCCATATAAAAAGTACTCAGAAATCCCTAAAGCTATTGCCTATCTGTGGAATCCATTCCCTTAACTTGTCTGTCTTGTCTGGTCTCAGTGGAGAAGTGCCTAGAGCTGCAGAGACTTGATGTGCCAGTGTGGGGGGATTCCCAGGGAGGGTTCTACTCTCTCAGAGAATAAGGAGAAAAGGGATGGGAGGAGGGAGTGTGAGAGGGGTGGCCCAGGAAAGGGACAGCAACCTTGATATAAAGTGAATGACTAAAATCAATATCTAATCAATCAATACAAGTAAAAGTAAATAAAATTTAAAAAAGAATTGACTTGTGAGATGATAAAAAATACTCAGAAGGATGGTAAAATGTCAAGTCGGACCATATATGACAGAGTTCAAACTGTTTCACACCATGTGAAAAAAGTAGCTGCTGAGGATGTTTGGTGATGAGTGAGGACGCCGTGCTCCCTGTATACCTGTTAAGTCACAAGCATGACTCACAATTACACCTAGGTTCAAGTTCCTTGCTTCTATTTCCCATTGTAAAGTTTGAGAATTCTCATAACTGAGCTTATTCATGGTCTTTTTCTCAGTCCCAAAGCTTTCTGAGAAACATAAGAGTGTTGGCTTATTCAACCGGGGAAATGTGTTAAGTGGAACTAACAGGATTTTGTTATTTCCTGACAATATTTGGATAGTGAGAAAATCATAAAAGCTTATGTAAATATTTATTTTTAAATGTTTGAGTATCTTCCCTATAAAGATTTGTGTTACATGTTATATATAAATGTAGTACTTTAAGTTATATTTAAACTTGTAATAATTATAAGTTGTTACAATTTAAATATGAAGTTTTATTTATATTTTAAATGTTGTGTTTATATTATCTGTAAGCTTGTTCATGTTTATTTGCACATTTGGTCTCTCTTTTTATGTTCTCTCTGAAAATTAAGTACAAATAATTTCCTACTGTTTGATGGAGAAATTTGGGTTAGGAATTTAAAAATAATCCCTCAATGTCAAGACACAACATGTACAATCTTGTCCCTGTCTTTTCTCTTTGATTTCTTGTCCCAGCTACTTTGAAATAGTTTGAATATTCTAATACTAATTTGTCTCAAGTACAGATGTCTATATTGTTTCATAATTCTTAAGTCAACTTCACTTAGATAAACATATCATGCTATGTAATTCCATGTATCGGGTTAATTCACACTGCACTCAGATGGTAAAATATGTGAGGTGAGACACAAACATATGCCTATTTATCTATGTTCATGAAAAATCTAGTAAATGAACAGGTAAGAGTATACATGTTAAATATGAAGTAATTATTTAAGCATTATCCAATTTGAGTACAAATTATTTAGGTTCAGAATTTCATCTGCTACTTCATTAAATGTTTTACAAAAAGTATAATAGTCCAGTAGTCCAGGAACACATGATTTGTTAATTAGAAGGAGGTCAGAGTTATTTTGGTAGAGACAGTGGAAAGAAATCATGATGGTAAATTGAGACATAAAACTTGTCTGGCTAAGTGATGGGCGCAGTGCTAATAATAACCGTGGGCACTGTAACATGGTAATGGCATGACAGGTACTTTCTGCTACCTTCCATGTATGAACAAACAATGTCCATAGAAACATCACCAGAGACTTATATAGGGTCTTTACTTTGTCCACATTTTGAATATGGAGAAAAAAAGCCCAGGGCCATACAGAATGTAAAACTGAGATTTTATGCCTAGTTCAAAGAGTTAGAAGTTTCTGTGTTATCAAGATATTATGAGCTTAGGATTAGAAGACATCAGGTCTAAATGTCAGAGGATTCTTTGGGCATTTCCATTCAGACACTATGAGAAATGGATGGATACATGAACTGTGTGTGATGGAAGTCCAGCTCACTAAGCTCAGTATCCATAGTGTTCTTATTTTATTATGTAAGAAATAAAGACTCATTTCCGTATGATTCTTCTCTGAATCATTTAGTTGTTAAATAAAGATATTAAAAGATCTTGTAAATCCTACACAATGTGTGCTGCTCAGACATTGTGATAAACAGGATTTGAGGATGTGGGAAATAGACAAACACAGTGATGATTGATGTACATAAACGTAGGAAGAATCTGAAATCCAATGCAGTGCTGCAGGGTCCTCACACCTCCCTGGGGTCAACGATTCCAGCTCTACCTAGTGCTGTCCACATTTTGTCTGAGTCTTCGCACGTGCCTTTGTCTCTTCCAACAATAAATATGGCCCCCTGGTGAAGTCACTTCCCATTATTATTAACAAAGATGAGGCCTTTTCAATGAAAGCTGCAGGGCACTGAACAGCAGTGAATGTTTAATTGAAACACAACAGAAGGCTGTTGTTTTCCTTGAGATTTTCCTGTACTAACTGTGTCCTGCTTTAAGGGCTTGGAGCTCAGAAAGAATAGTGTGGTTTCACAATAAGCCATAACTTCCTTTAGTTTCTTACTAATTTTGTGCTATTTGTTCTAGACTTTTCACCTTTGACAGGATCCTTCAAGATCTAGCCCTGTTCCATATATGTTCATTTTCCCTAGATTCCCCTACTGTCTTTGGCTTGTCTATTGTTGTTGTCCTAGTTCCACTCATGTTTCCTCATTTATGGTGGTGAGATAGTACCAGTGTAACTTCTAACATTATTAGGATATATGGTCTCATAGAAAACATCGATATTTTCTGGTCCTTACAATTTCTCTCTTCTAATATTCTGTAAACCTTAGGTACAGGAGTAGATCTACCCATTGGTACTGGACTCCACAATTCTGATTTGCTGTGGTTTTCTGTAATGGTCTCTGTCACAAAGGGAAGTTTTCTTGATGAGGAAGGAAGATTACACTTATCTACGGATATACAGACAAATATTTAAAATGTAGTTAAAGATTATGTTGATTCAGTAAAGTGGTGACTGTGTGTTCTTCTCCAAGATCCAGGGTTTCACTAACCCTAGGTAGCTAGCTAGGTTGATGAAAGCATTGAGCCAAGTAAGACATAGGGTCTCATGTATCCCAGGCTGAATTCAAACTCACTGTGAGTCTAAGGATGACCTTCAACTCTAGATTCTCTTGCCTCTAACTCCCTAGTGCTAGTACCAGGTAGATACAATAATGCCTGGCTTTAATAATTGTCCTATAATTTGTTATTTTGAAATTTAGCATAGAAATGTCATGAGCTTTTTGGAGCATTTGTAACACCCTTTTCTGCTGTTGATTCTTCCCTGACTCCCACCCAAGTGCACTGCTCTATCCTGCTGGTCCCTCCTCATTCCAAGGACCCCATCTTCTGCTTTTCTGTTATGTTTTTCTTTCAGTCTCTCAGTTGAGATCCTCTTATTAATAGAAAAAGTAATTGAAAGATAGTCACATGTTTCCTAACGGGTGGTCATCAGTTGCATAAGTCAATATAAAATACTGTGCTTTAATTTGGAAGAATAATTACTAAAAATATTTTGTTACAATTGACATTGTTAAAATGTTATAATTAACATTGTTAACTATGATATTAGTAATAGTACTGTGAAATATTAAATGGAATTTAACATATACATCTTTACAAGACAGTAGCCATTTTTAACACCAGTTTTACTTACTCAAATTCCTTCAACATCCCATTCATTATTAATAAATTCACCAGGAGAAGTTGTACTTAACATAGGAGCCTTTTGCTTAAAATGTATAGTTTTGATGAAAAGACTGACTTAATTGTAATTTCTGCTCCTACTATCCAAGTGTTATATTAAGAACTGTGTGCCATCATGGGAAGTCTACAAATAGCTTTGCACAAATAACTACAAAAACCTTATTAATATACAAATATTTTCTTTAACATGTGAATGCGTTTCCTAGGTAAGCCTTTGTCAGGCATAGATCTATTCTCCAGTATTCAGCCCATCATCCTGGAGGATGAGCAATGTGCCTTCTTATTCAGATGAGTAGGAAACAAAGTGTTCCCATGCTTTTCCAAAGGTTTCACAGCTCACAGAGTGCATGCTTCAGTCCAGAGGCAGATGGCAATGGCTTTTGCTCAACCACATTCTGTATTAGAGATCACTGAGTGTTACATAGGTGAAGTCTCAACAGGTAACAACATCCATTACCATGTACTCATTAGCAATGTACTGGCTATTTTAACATATTGAAATATATTTCTTAAGTAAAATTCAGATAACGAGTAAAACCATATTATAGTGCAAATATGTACACTATAATAGTTTGCTTTTTACAGAAAAGGGATATTTAAATATTTAAATCCTTAGTTTCTACAAATTTTCAGAAAGCAATTTTAAAAATGATATTGTCTAGGAATAGTAGAAATCATAGAAGAGGTATATTACATGCTGAAGACACTGCTAAGGATAAGAGGGAACCCACATGGACCTCAGCAGGACATGAAACAGAGTCATAGCCCCTCTACAAGGTGGAAGCAAGAGACTAGCAACAGAGCCTGGGAGAGGTGTACCAGCCCTGTGTGACTGACAGCAAACCAGGGAGGTCAAAGAAAAATCACCAGGCCACATTGCTTGATGAGTTGATCAGTGAGTGAATACACTCTAGTTTCCATGCCTTTCTTTACAAGTGATGCCTTCTGAATGCTAAGAATATTTATACAGCTTGAATAAAATAATATACAGATTAAAGTTTTCTAGCATATAGTAAGTGATACAGTAATAATAGTCCTCTAATTTTATAAAGAGAAACTTGAGCAAATGAACAAAAAAGAAAATAGTAATGCTCTTAAAAGAATTTCTCAATAAAAGAATCAGAACCCTTAGGGAGAATTGCAATACTTCATGAACAACATCAGCAGATAGTATCAGTGTCAGTGCTTTAGATATAAAGCACAAACATACAAACACACACTCACACACATACACACACACAAACACACACACACAAGCACACAAAGACAAGGAAAAAGAAGAATGTAATGGCAATCCTTTGACTACTCACATTAGAAATCCTAGCTGCCTGTTATGTAGTAGGAACTATAACAGGCCTGAGAATACATTGTTTATAGTTCATATTTCATAATTGTCTTACATGTGACAATTGTACATCTATCATTTTGTATAGAACATGAGTAAAATTTCTAACATTTATGAAGAGACATTTTCAGTTGTTTTCTCATTACAATGTTAGCTCCAAAATAATTTTGACCAGTATCACTTAAAGACAGTTATAAACTAAGCAGCATAAAAGCCTAGTACCTGAGGGTAAGCCTATTACATCAGATTGACAGTATTTGGTAAATTTCCATTGATTGTAGCAATTTGATGAGTTTAAATACCATGCTTTAATTTCAATATACATTTCTAAAAATGATTATGGTGTGAAATTATTTACATTTGTCCATATTAAATGTTATATGTGATGAATTATTTAGTATTAAAAATACACTATAAAATGTGATGGCTGTATTTCAGTCTTTTTGCACTTTACCTTTGGATATTCATGCTTTGTTACATGCCAAGCCTGGAAGGAAGAAGTGGAGCCCAGTTCCATAGTCCAGGTCTTCCCTTGCACACAGGGAGATGGGGATGGGAGATGGATCCAGGCAGGGTGGATTGAAGCCAAGTCCAGAATGAGTGGGTCAGCACAATCTGGATTCTGCAGTGAATGCAAGGAGGTCGGTGTTAAAGCTCCTTTTGAAAACAGCTCTCATAGATGACAGTCAATGAAGCATCTTATTCACATACACTTTAATCAAGGTCAACCACAGCCCTCTCTATAAACCTTGAAGAGTGGGAAGGGGTTTGTCTTAGGGTGAAGTTACATTGAGTGAGACTAAGGTAAATAAGTCTAATTAGCATAAACATTTGAACTGTTCATAATTTACCTAAATTACACCTCATTTGCATAGAGAGACATGCCTGGAATTTGGACCTGTAAATTCCTCAGGGATTAGGTGACATTCCTGGGGTAGAGTATTGGTTGGGCTCTCCAGATTAGACAGAAAAGAGGAATATCTGATATGAAAAGTGAGCCCTCCATTTTGAGCCCAGCTCAGGAAAGCTGTCTAGACATTGTAGACTACAACCTTCATAGTGAAGTGCAACACATGATGATATTTTATTGTGCATTTGTATTTATGAAAATAATATTTAAAATATGATAATAGTTGTCTTTAGTTGGTGTGATTATAGGGTACTTTTACTTTGTACTTTTACGTTTAGTACTTTCCAGTATTTAGCAAGATTTTTACAATTAAATTTTCAAAAATAATTTCGGGTTCATTTGTAAAAGTGGCTTTTCTAGATTTTTTCTGCTTTCATTATTTGTATGACCTGAAGTTAAAGTATTGGTGTTGATTTTCTGTCTAAGGGATGTTCTAGATTCAGTTATTGAAGGAAAAAATAAATACTCGGGGACTCTGCTGTCTGACTATCTGTTGAACATTATTTTATTTGCTCATTCCTAGTTTGCAGATAGATTATTTTTTTCTAATTTAAACATAACTAACTCAAATCAAAATCAGATTTAATTCTCCAATATAGTTAGTTTTAAGCTTTAATACATTACACTAAAATAAAGAACTTTAATCAAGAAGTATAGCCCCTAGTGCAGTCTTGTTTATAAGATCCTGGGCAGAGATTTCAGGAAGTCAGACTTTGTATCATGAACCATGTGAGGTGCTCATTGCCTTTTATTGTATGGCAAACCAGATAAAAATGTGTTGTTGTTACTTATCTTATTTGATATTTTTTACCTTTCATGGTTTATGTGTTTGATATCCAATGAAGAAATAGGCAATAATAGTATTTGACATGAAATGTAACCTGTATTGGATAGAACAAATGACAGCTATATTTGAAGTCAAAATATCATGACAAAGTCTGATGAGTTGATGAAGCATAGGAGAAGTAATGATAAAGGCTATTATAAAAACAATTGACAATGACAAAGTAAGGCACACTTTATAATAAAAAGAGATTTTACAGCATCACACATTTCTCCAGAATAACACTCCATTCTGTTTCCATTTCACATTGCCAATAAAAGCAAACTAAGGAAAACAGGCTATGTCAAACACAGTTATATTAGTAAAGATGTGGCTGTGTGCACTGGAAGTTTTGTCTGCATCTTGGATGATGCACTGCCTCTTGGTTTTGTGCTGGAGGGTTGTGTTTCATTACTTCTTATGGGAACTTAACACATTGTGAGTCACTTATAAATAATTTATTGGTATAAAACATGAGGTCATTTACAAACTTTAGGTGGCATATTTCTGAAATTAATACTTTATACCCAATTAGATACTGTTAATATATGAATTTGTCATTTATAGTTATAATGTCAAATGCCATTCCTCCATTAGTACTAACAACCTGTGTTTTCTTTGACTGTCTGTTGAACATCCTATGGGAATCAGTAATTCTGTGCATTACATTTGTAATTAGCATAAGAGAAGCACAATAACCATATTTTGTCAATATAATGCATTATTGATTTATCTCATTAATATGTCATCATCATTGCCAGAACTAACCATGTATAATAAATTAATGTGGATCTAAACCATTGATCTGGTCTAAGGGAATCTGAAGTATAATTATGAGTAATTTGAAATTATGAAATATACTAGAAATAAATGAAAGCCTAAATGAATAAATAAGTGAATAAAAATTTCAACATGATTTCTTGGTATGAGAAGGGCAGTTTTTAATAAATGTATTATTCAAAAAATGGATAGTCTCTTCATCTTCAAAACATGGGGTATAGAGAATCACAGAAATAACTAATATTTGTAAAAGGTTAGACAGTTTACACATGTAGCAGACATGACAAGACAGCCATCACATATGAAATAAAAACCTTGTGTACTAACAAGAGTGTGGCTTTAATAGTAAAAGAATAAGTGGATCTCTGTTAAGTATACATGCCTTGGCAGCAAGGCAGAATGTGGGGAGTCCACTGTGATGTTAGGATTGAATCCAGCACTCCTCCATGACTCACTAAGGATCTCATGCTTCTAATTTAGAGAGTTGATTTGACATAGAGCACCAAAGCAACTTAAGTATGACAAAAGAGATTTGTATAGCAAAAATAAAAGATTTTTAAGTACATTTCTTCTATATATTTTCTATAATTCCTTTAGCTGTTGATGTTGTGCATCTAAGTGCATTCTGAGAGTTTGACACACTACTTTAAGGAAAAGTCAAGCATGGGAGCAGGAGAGATACCAGTCAATCAAGGAGCATACCACTCTTCCAGAAGACCCAAGTTCAAGTACCAGCATTCATGTTAGGAAGCTTGCAGTATCCCACAGCTGCTGCTTTAGGTCACCTGATCCCTTGTTCTAGAGTCTGCAAGCATCTACACTCATGTATACAGACTCCCATATAGACATAGACACATACCCATGCATATGATTGAAATCTTTTAAAATACATTGAATTATTTAAAAAATTGAAACATTTTATAAAAGGAGCTTCAAATATAATGTAAAATAAATCAAACTCCACCTATGTAAATCATTTATAATATCAAATATTTGTTTCTTTACACAGATTGGTTATTTTGGGTGCTTTGCTCTTCCTCATCTTCCCAAGCAATATATCTCAGTCTTATATTTTTGACTCCTTGTAGGTGAGTTTGTAGACAACTGTCAAGAAGGCAAAATGGTCAAAAAGAGAAATGAAACCAAGGAGCTTTCACATCATTGCATCTCATTCTTAGATGGGTTTCCAAATGATCTAGAACTGTGTTTACATTTGCATCTGCTCTGCACCATCATCCATGACTCTCACATCCACTAGGACATTGTAAGAACATTGTGATTAAGATATATGTGGGGCATGAGACATAAAAGTACAATATCATCAGGCTGGTTAAGTGGAGCTCAGAGAACCAAATGAGGATGTGCCTATGAGTACTTTTGAAGCTGAGATACAAATTGTGTGGACTTTGTAATAAGGAGGTGAAGGAACACGCAGCAGTACAGCCATGAGTCAGGGAAGCATTAGCTGACAAGCTTACAGGTCTTTATAATGTAACAGTTAAGAATCATGAGCATTTTTAAAACAAAGGCAGAGAAAATAATTTTATTGCAGTACAAGTTTTTCCAAAATATTAACTATTCATAATATTTTCAACATATCTCCAGGTTTCCTTTTTCATCTATTCAGTTGATGTGAATTATTTTTTAATATTATACAGTACTATTCATTCAATTCCATTTAAATAACATAAACATTTGAGCTGTCTATAATTTACATAAATGGCTAAACAAGGATGTTTTAGTTGAATTACATCTTACAGTAACTTAACAAAAAATGCTTTTGTTTCATTGAAAAATATCTACAGGTTAAATAAGTGTATCCAACTGTGGACATAATGTGACAAAATTATCTCAAATACATTAAAGTTTATTGGTTTTGAAAAATAATTGGTTGCAGATAAAAATGCTATTACAATTAGGAAAAAAAATCTCTAATGTGGAACAAAATTGGTCCATTTCTGTGCAATATCTTTTGGTCCTGCCAGATCTATTGGAGACAAAAGCAATGGTGTGGCTTGAGTGGCAAGTGATGTTTCTGATTCTGGGAAAAAGAAATCTGTGGGTTTTACAGGTCAGAAAATTAAAGCAATTGTCCAGCCTGGAGACAGTGTTCAGATGAGCATTTCTTGTTAACTACTTGTGTGGAATATAATGATGCCTCTCAGCTCTGCATAGATATTGAGCTCCTCCACCTCCACTATGCTGGAGTTTTCAATTAGCCTCATCTTGTTCACGTTTTAGTCAGGTAGCCACAGATGGCTGTGAGTTCTTGTGTGTACAGAAGCCAGGTCATATACAGAAGCCAGCAGCTTATAAAATCCTTATCATCCTGAGAGGAAGGTATTTGGAGTAGGCAGAATTTGGAGAAAAATAGTGAGGGAATGTATGAGCAAGATACATATGTGTAAAGTTTTTGATGAAATATAAAATGAAATAATGATTCCTGGGCTGTCTGCTGCTGTATAGGTTGTATGTTTCTCACAGATGTCATTTCACATCTTCCACACAGCAATCCCTTGAGGAAAGCAAGCATTGAGATGTCTTGAGACATCAATGACTTCTTCAAGACGTTAAGATTGGAATTCAGGTTAAATTCTACCTTTCTCATTTATACCCTGGCTATACTTGCTTTGTAGTGTTAGTTGTTGTTGGATGCATGCACACATTCACACACAGAGACACACACACAGATATACACACATATATACACATATACACATCGACACCTCACATAACACATCATCATGGAATTACAATTTGCATTCAAGTGGAAAATACAAATGAACTCTTTTTTTCTTACTATCTCAATAGTTGAAGAGTATATATTTAGGTTTAAATTTATTATATGTCAAACCATAGCCTTCTTAATAATGTTTATAGGTAATTATTTCAAGAATATTTCAAATATACTGCATGTCTCAATATACAAATTTAATTCGAAAGGATTTCTTATTATCTGGGAGTTACCAAGCCACTATTTGAGTGTTTTGTGCATATGTATATAATGTGGCATATGTCAGGATATACTGCCATTTATGCATATTGGCAACTAGAATTCAGTTTATATTCATGTATGCATAAATGCATGTAGAAATTTATATTTTAAACCATCTTTATTGAATTCAATTTTATGATTAATACAAAAATATTCAGAAAAACATGTAAAGAAAATTCTTTGTAACCCTTTTCATCAGTTTCATGTCCTGTTCTCAATGGGGAAATCCTTTAATCTCTTTACTGGGTGCAACACATTCCGTATTAAAAGTGGAACATTTGGAGCTTTTCTTAGTGTTCAAAGTTATAAAGGTTTGTCAAGGTCATTGCTTATAATATAAAATGAGGACTAAGCAAAAGAGCTATGAGAGGACATATGTCCAACCTGTAATGGAAAAGATGTAAAACAATGGTAATATAGTACCACATTTTATACACAATAGTAACTTTGGCAGTTTAATTTTTTTACACATTATTGATATGTCTTAGTTGTGATCAAGATGATAGGGAAATCTTACAGCCTATTTCATATCTTTCAAACAAAACTAACAATAGTGTACTGTACAATTATAATATCTACATGTTTACACAGATAAGACACATTTCTTAATATACCAATTTGTTAAAATAGCCTCTTTAATGCATTATATTATGAGTGAACCATTACTTAAAACAGTGAATAGTTATTTCTGTCCATTTTAAGAACAATTCATTCTCAATGTGTTTAATATTAAAAAATTATTAAAAGAAATGTATTTACTATTTTCTGGGAAATACTTACATAATGTTAGTGATGAGAGTCATTTGTTTTTCCACAGAAAACACATTCATAATTCAAGTTGTTCAACACCCTACTTCTAGAGTTGAATAATGTATCAGCTTAAGGTAAAAAGTTTTCATACTCAGAGGATGCAACTGGGAAAGGAAAGTAAATACAAATTAGGTATAACAAAGTATGAAAATCTCTAGGAAATTACATTCATATTTTTACTGAATATATTATATATCAACTATACATGTTTTGGCTTTCTGAATAAGAGCTATAATTGATTTTAATACATACTATATCTGATGTCTGGATGAGAAATGAAAAACTGTACATCCCATTTACACTGCTGGCTCCTAAGAGCAAAACAATGGCTTCCTGTGCTAACTATGTGATTCACCAGCATCTCCCAAGTCAAGTCAAACACATTTTTCATGTGTAGCTTCAACAATTTGTTTAAATTGTTTTTTAATCAGAAACATATAAACCAACTTCCTTATTGATGGATGCTTAGTGGAGTAGTAGGGAAGAGTTTCCACCAGGAATGTCGAACGTAAGAAGAGCATGAAGAGCAACCCCAGCCACCTGGGAGAGGCTCCTATTTTTAAAAGCTGCCAGTAAGAAGTTGGGACAGACCTAATGTTTATGTAGCATCTTATCCATCAGCTGAGGTAACCTGAGATATGGGGAGCTTGAGATAACCACAGACGTTTTCTAAAGGAACAGACAGTGCCACAACAGGTGGGAAGAGTCTCCCGATGGGGTGACCTAGGCCACAGGAAACAACAGAAGAAAATGAGTCTCTTGTTCTAGGTTTCCCTACACCAACTGCTGCTACGCTCTACTCTCACCCTAATGTGTTAGTGTAAAGTATTATTTAAACCATGCAGTGTTTTAATACAATGAATGTGTAACTCTAATGTTTTATTTATGCAGGTTTCATGACCACTTTTTTGGACTCCATCTCTTGTTGAGAGCATGTTCAAGTTTCCCCAAACATCTTTAATAGGGAGTGTTTTTCAGGACTAAAAGGTTTCCACATGTGAATCTAATGGTTTCACACTAGTCGCCAACTTGATTTTTTTCTGCTTCTCAGCTGTCTTTAGTTTCACAGTCCAAAGACCATCTGTCTAGACAGGTGTTATCTCACTGGTATCTAAAAGTAGAAACTGAACATCATTATTTTTGAAATCTATTTAGAAATTGCAACCCAAGTGATAAAGCAACACAGGTCAGAGCTCTGCTCTGTCACAGATTCCTTACTTACAACAGATGGACTGCAAAATGGCTTATTTTGCATGAACCAGCTGCAAATTTAAGAAGCAAATGGGGGCTCCGGTGTCACATTGAGCAGAAAAATCAGTGAGTTAACAGGTACATCGAAAAGAGTTTGTCGTAGCAGTTTCAGTTAGTGGATTTATTCTTTATAAAATAATGTCGGGAAGTATATGAATCAGCTATAAGCAGCTCATTCTAAAATCTAATTTTACTGAAAGATATTTTAAGGCCTAAAAATTCATGGGCCTTGACTATGCTTCACCATGTCACTTGAAATTACAGTTGTCTTTATGTTCAAAATATATGGCTACGACTGATATATGCTTAGCTTCCACTCTGATGAAGTATTTGCTCTCAATAACATAACTGCAAAGTACTTAGGTATGAAAGAGTACTTAATTTTCATACAGATTTACTATCCATCCACAGGGCGATTTCTATCATACACAGACATACAAATGTTGTACATATTCTTTATTTAGACATTCCTTGCCTTAGAATTTATTTTATTCTAGTAGTTATGTAGACTCTCACATCATATTAATGCCTATACAGCAACCCTTGTAGCTATGGTCTCTCAGAAAATATAATTTACACCTTGTTATTTCATTATGACTCTTCTTTGTAAATGGAATATTAAGAATCTCTAAGTCATAGGTCAGGGAAAAGATAAACAGTGGGGCAGGGAATCACAAGAAAACTTGACATTTGATAACTAAGCAACAAACATTAGCAGTTTTATTTCCCGTTATTATTTCTGTGTTCTAAGTAGGTTGATGTATTCTGACACACATTATTTGAAGTCAAAATACATTAACCTGAAAGAAAAGAAATATCTAGTTTGCATAGGAGAAGATAATTTTTTTTATAATTGATTCTTTCAAAATTAAAAGAAAGTCATTTGCTGTTGTGGATAATTCTGTAACTTCAAATACAGTTTTGATGAAAAACCATGCATTGAAGTTTTTTAAAAAAAGAGAGTCAAAGTGATAATGTTCTTGTTTTCTGGAAATAATTTTAGTGAAGTGTCTTGGATGGTCTGGAAGATGCTCTCACAATGGTATGGCTGGGAGCATGAAAATGGCACACTTGAATGAAGGAACTGATTTCTCTGTGATCAAGTCCTAATTCTGTTTGAAAACCACTTGTGCAAAGACTATGTTTCAGGCCCTCAACTTGCTAAGTGCACTGAACTGATGACCAGAGCCATAAATGTTCTTGACACTATTGTATCTTATGGAACCTCAATAAACACATGGAATATTAAACTCAATGTGAGCTCTGTGATGATTTCTACCAGACACATCTAGTCACTCAACAGCTTTTATATTATATTCAAAAGAAATTGTGAGTTATTTGTTTGCATTTAAAATTTCATCTTCATACATCAATGACAGAAACCAGGGTTTGATGTAGATTTCTGCTTAAATGTTGGGGATAATTGGCAGAAAAGGGCTCACCTGTAGGGCAGTAGGAGGATAATAAAATTCATAGAAATTTTCAAAAAAGAACAAAAACTAACCACTACATGATATGCTAATTTTTGTTATTTTCTATACAAGATCTAAGTAAATAAAAGAAGACACAAGGTCCTGATGTGGAGCCTCAACTTGGGTAGGGCATACCCATATTACCCATATTGTGTCTGAGGAGAATACTGCATCAGTAAGCAACATAATGCTGTGAGAGTTCTCATTTATCATCCATGCCCTTCTTATAACTCAGAAAACTGTATGGATTTCTTATTATGTATACTAAGACTACTGGAAAGTGACTTTTCTAGCATATTAAAGAACACTAGGAGAGAAATATATTTCATCCTTCTTCACTGGAAGAAAGTGAGGAAGAAAACAGCAAATGATCCACACGTATCTAATTGATCTGTGTCTATATAAATACCAAATTTAGATAAAATAACTATTATTCTTTGGTTTTTAAAACCGAACTTTAAAAGAATTACATTTTTTTGACAGGAAGCAAGTGAGCCCCTATGATCTTAGTCTTGTTTGAATAATATTATATTTGCTATCTTAATATGACAATAATTTTTGGTTTTGTATGTGTGAAATGTTTTGAGGAATATAGCCTTTGAGTTTTCATGGGACACAATGACTAAGAAACAAAATAGTTACTACAGTTTTAATGTCTCATTGCAGAAAACTCTAGAAAGAATGTTTACATAAAAACCAATGATGTGATATCACAGGGAGGATGTGGTTGTATTTGTAGGGCAAGACACGGTTTGCACACTTATATTACCTTTTAATAAGCTTAGTCTTATAATTGAAGAGAATTCTGTTATGGAACATAACAAGACTCTGTTCAAAAAATAATAAATTATGTTTTGTGTTGAATTCATGGTAAATGCAAATTCTCACATGAAAATTAATGTAGTAGACATCTTCATTAAGCTGATAGCTACCTCAAAACTTCAAAATGATTAAGCTTACATCTTGGTAACAATACTGGCATCTCCAAGATTATATAAGCATAAAAGTTAATATAGTCCCATGGGAATAAAATATATTTATTACTATAGCAATCATGCAATATATCTATTAAGCTTATAAAGGCTAAAATAAATGCTCATACTTATGGATATATATATATATGTATATATATATATGCATACTTTTTACTTATGCATTATATATATATACACACATATCACATATTATCAATAGATACATATACACACATGCATGCACACACATATATGTGAACACACAAATTGTAAATGGTTGTACATATACTTCTCTTTAATATATGCTCCTCATAATACATGCAATAATAATTTGTATGATTACATTCATTCTTTTGTATTAATCCATTATCTTACACAGTTAGAGGAAATCTCTCCTTTTTTGTCAGCGGTATAATTTTGATGAACTTCAGTATTTTAGGATATACACAATTAAAGATTTCTATAGTTTATGTGTATGTATGTTTCTCTGTATGTGTGTTCCACATGCATATGGGGAATGCTTATACAGGCCAGAAGAGTATACCAGATGTCCAGGAGCTGAAGATACATGCTGTGATGAGCCTCGTTTAGATACTGGAAATTGAATGTGAGTCCAATGGAAGGGTGTTAAACATTTTTAAACACTGAGCCTTCTTTCCAGCTCCAAGGAAAACACATTTATTTCTCATTTATATACAAACAGGCAGTTTACATACTATATGCCTATGTAGCACTCACAGTGCCTACTTCACAGATATTAAACTGTTTTGCCAAAAAAGAAAGGAGGTATATGAGAGACTTGCTTTCCGAGGTCACACAGCAGCCTGATTCAACCTTGCAGGTGTCTCTGTTAACCTGACATGCCATTGTTCACATGCCTCTCGCTCTATCACTCTTAGTTTCAAAATAAGGAATATGTACCTGAAGAACACTAAGTGATTAAAGAATGTTGCAGATCATGTGGGAATAGAAAAGCAGTGATAATAGAAACCTCAGCATTTTAATTATTACTTTGTTCTCAGCCTCTTCTGTATATTGCTTCCTCACGAATAATGGCTTCCAGTCAAACATGACTGCAGCTCTTATATGTAATGAAAATAAAAGCAGGGATAAATAACTTTTTTTCTCTTTTTATTGTAGACAAACTTACACAAGTACCTGCCCAAATAGAACTCCATCAAATAACAAAGAATGCTACTTTCAAATTATAAGTCTGTTAGTTAGTCTAATACATTGACATCCTTTGTATGCTGAAGAATTGAACTTAATCCAAATATTTATGTATTGAGTACAAAGGATTTTTATAGTGAACGACATAATAAGGCACATGTCCTCTAAATAAACATATGTCACAGTGTATGTGTTGAGATTGTAACATCAAGGGGAGACTCCAGGATAGGAGTATTTAACCCAGGAAGCAGATCTGCTATAAAATCTACCTTGTACACTAGGAGAGAGGTTCACAACTTTCCTAATGCTGTGACACTTTCTCAATACAATTTCTCAAGTTGTGGCCACCCCCAACCATAATATGAATATCTGGTAGGCAGTATAACTGCAGTTTGAGAACCACTGTACAAGGATATATGAATGAACTTTGTGGATGTACTGAGTGATGTTAGCATTTGGATCCCCTGTCATTCTAAGGAACAGACATTTTTAGGTCACCAGTACTCCTAACACTCACATGATCTAGCTTATGAAAAATGAATATTTTCTGGAAATACTTACAATTATCTTGGGTTTCCATATACAACATGAAGAAAACTACAGAATGTCTTATTTTCTATTCTCAGTTTAAAATAAAAATGAAAGTTTCCATTACCAAAATATTCAAATTATTTAGTGACCACAAAATTTTAAAACAACTATGATGATCTAAGCAACTGATATGTACAAGTGTACTTGCACATGTCAAGTACCTATTAACTGTACCTGGAGTCTGTAGAAAGTTGACCCTTTATCTGAGCATCATGAGCAAACGTGTGCTATATATATAATAATTACACGTTTGCTTCTGTAAGTCATCAGTCAATCATGTGCTCAGAGTGATGTGGACAGAGATTAGAAAAGCAGCCATCCCTTTCCTGATATTGTTCATTTAAGATTTATTTTTAGTGTTGTATCTGTGTGCATTGTGGGGCTGGGGGTCTATGTGCACATGTTAGTGCAGGTAATACTATCAAGAAGAAAGTCTCAGATAAACAGAGTTCCTGGCTGGTATGAGCCTAATGTGGGAGATGAGAGCCAAATTCCGATCCTCTGAAAGAAGGTTTGCATTGTTAACTACTTTATCTTCTCCACGACCCTTGGATATTTCAAAATTTTAAAGAACAGAAAATTTGAAGTCTAGTTTCTGGACTTGATGGTGGCTCAATTGATACAGTGCTTGCTACACTTGCTTATATCTCAGCATTTATATGGTGTTCATGGGCTGCCATGTGGGTATTTGGAACTGAACTGGGTCCTCTGGAAGATTAGCATGTGCATCAAATTTCTGAGTGCTCTCTGTAGATCCAACAACATATTTATATCCTAACCTGAATTATGTCCTCCGTTAGAAATGAACTTGTTTGACACCTATTAGAAGTCCTAGGACATCATTCTCCTAAATGGCTTCTCTAATAGATCAAGATGTAGTTTTATTAAACATAAATAATAATCTTCTATTATAATGAACAAATGTAGGTACATTCTGAATGCACAGGCATCTTTTGTTGGCACATTTATTGCTTAAGGTATTCCCAGAAGTAATGCATCTGTCCCTGCCTGGGAACCTTAAAGACCACGAATGGCATTACATTTTGAAAGCGATAGTTAACCAAATTATATCGAAGTGCCCTCCAGGGATCCAATCCCACAGCTAATGTCAATTTTGTAAAAGCAGTATTGAATCTACATCCCTGAACTGTTCTAGCTTACTCCATTCTTGCACTGAAGAGAGTTTACTACCAGTGTCCTCCATGTGATCATCATTAACATTTTGTTTAATATTAGTTTCCAAGTGAGCCACAAGGAGCTTCTAGAGACTATGCCTTCCATTTTCCCACCCTTCCCATTCTCTCCTACAAAATGAAAAGTGTAGAGCACTGGAGAGTGCAGAGCTACGGAAGTCACAAATAGCATTTCTACCTCTTTGAAACATGTTAGAGTTAAAGTCAAAAGCTCAAACAATCTTGATATTTGGAGCCTATGGTAGTACTATCAGGCATTTCCACATTCAGTCAAGAGGGCCATAGTTCTCTACAAACCGAATACAACCCAGACGGACATTTTACAATGGTTTCTTTTACATTCAGTGTTATGTGTATATGTGGATATGTATCTTTGAGTGCAGGTGAAAAAGAGGCCAGCGGGGTAATGAAATCCAGTTTAAGGGGAGCTGCCACACATGAATGCAGGGAGCTTATGTCCTTTACAGGAGCACTAGGTGGTCTTATCCACAGAGCCACATCTCTAATTACTCTCCATTTTAATTAACAAGCATTGTAATGAGTGTCCTCATGAAATTTTCTTATCTTCTTTTGGCCTCTAGCTCTTTGGTTCTATCACCTTTCCCATCAGGGTACCACCTCTTCTACTTTCATATTTCACCTGCCTGTTAGACTTTCTCCCCTCAAGGAATGAACAAATATACTTAAATGTTACATTAATTATTTCCAGTTTTAGAGAGTAATATTTATTTTGTTACTTTTTATATATTTAACAATATAAATAAGTCTTTTTGACCAGGATGTTTGACTACCTTTTATTGAAATATGTGATGTGAAACACATATTTAATTCCTAAAAATAATATTCATTATTTTTAATTACATGTGTGTGTCCATGCATGTGGGTAAGGAGCATCATGTGAGTTCAGGTGTCCACAGAGGTCAGAGGCCTTGGACATCCTGATGCTGGTGGTGGACATGGTTGTGAACTTAGGTGGATGTTGAGAACAAAACGTGTCCTCAGAAAGACCAGTATACTTACTTAACTGCTGATTCATCTCCCCGACTTTCAGAAAGAAATACTTAAATTTGTACACTACCCACTAAGACCCATCTATCTTAATCTTTAAACTCTATGATTGGTCTATTTGTGTTATCAAATGCAATAACCTGAATTTTTATCAGAAATCAGAACTGTAGCATGTCTGTCAAGCTTTCTGAGTGTGTTGAAAAATTCAGACCCCACAAGAGGTTATATTTTATACATACATAACTGTTCTAATTAATACCAGACTCAGAATGCATATTTACAAAACAGACATAAAATACATAGTAGAAATTACTGAAGGGCGCAAGAAGGGTATTGCTCATAGAAAGCCCAAGCTACCAGCTCAGCCTACCACAGCTCCCTAGTGTCCCCATCTCCTTTCCACTCTGAGCAGCCAGAGCAATCAGTTGGATAGATCATGCATTTTTCAGCTTGTTCATCCTCCCACACAATAGTAGAAGGCATCATAGCTCTAAAGCAGGCCCTGATCTCAGAGAATGTTGTTATCTGACTGTTAGAATCATCTTTCTGAGTCATGTATTGATATGGTAAACTAGGGTTTTCTATAATCAGGGCAGATCTGTGGGTCAATGTAGCAACTTTCTAAAAGTAAAATATATTCTGAGTCTTGCTGTGGAACATAAATGTTAAGTCACACGTCGTGTTCAATTAAGCTCAGTATGACCATTGTCAGTGGTCCCCATATTCACGTGGGCAATACCTCTCAGAGCCTTGACCCACTAGCTGCTTTTTATAGATTTATAAAGCAAGTAGGAGAAACTGCAGGGCATGATTCTTTTTAAATAAAGTGTGAATTTCTGTAATTTCCCCTCCTTGTTACAGATCTAATTTATTGTTTGAGAATGGTCATTCAGAGTTTCCCTATGCCTTGCTACATGCAGGAACAATAGTCACTGTTTATTAACCCCACTTGTTTTCAATGAAGGAAGAAATGTCTTTGAAACTACTGAAGGTGCCATAGCACAAAAACTCTTTCATTTCAGCATTCCCTAACATGAGTAGAAGGTATATATTATATGATATTAAAAGTCGTTGCCTTTAGAAATGTTTAAGCATATCAAATTATGTAGTAGCAACTACATAATTTAAAATTATATCAGTTTAATTAGAAAATTTTTCTTGTAATGTTATCCTAATCAGTAATTAAAGCAAAAATTTTACAAACATGTTTTAAATATATTTATATTATGTAGTATATATGTGACATAGAGAATAAAAAATAGAGATGAAACTATATCCTACATAATTTTCATATACAAAAAGAAAATTTGAGTTCATACTCATTTTTTTTCCTTCTAAAGAAAACTAGGTGATAGAAAATTTCTCTAAATGTTGATGGCTTATTAGCTATGATTATCAATAGTACCAGATTAACTGGACAAGGATTTTTTTAAGGGGAAGTTTCTGTGGAGAGATAAAATCTTCTTAATTACCAGCATTTTATTAGAAAATTCTCATTAACAGACCAAGTAGAAACTTTCCATAAAACTTAGATAGTCTAAATGGTCTTGTAATTAATCTCATTAGTGTCTTTTAGGCTATGCTAATGTTGAGGTGCATGCCAGGCTGGGCGGTGAAATAGAGTGTGAGATGTTAGCAGTGGCAGCACTGCTGGAACCCGACCCCAAGTACTATTTCAAGCTCCTGGTGAAACAGGAGGGCTTCTCTACTCCCTACATATAGACTGCTGTTATGGGTACAACTAATAAAGACAGGAAAAGGCAGTGAAGAAAGCTCCTCAACCCGTAGTTGTAGCCTTCCTTCGTGCTAGTGGGGTGGGCAGTGGTTTATTCAGTATTTGGTGTTTCCTATCTGTTGTCTTTGAGCAGTGTATCTGAATGCTTCCCTACCCATGGCAACTAAGAAATAATAAAAAATCTTCATGCTTAAACGGGATGTCTGCGTCAAAGCTCATGGAATATCCCAGACATGTTAGCTTGAAAACTGTTAGAGAAGGCAAGGATGGAGTGCCCCAGAATGCAATATTCCTAGCATGGTACTCCTAAATTCACAGTGGGTATGATTACCTACACATGACTCAAGATTCCTCTCCTCCCTACCACAGCCTGACTTAAGAATGGGCTCCTCAGGCCTCAACTTTCCAGAAGAATCTATTGGTGATTGTGATTGCAGGAAGGAGTGGTGGGGTGGAAGTATTTTCTTAGTTATATGCCCACAGACTGGTGGATAGTGCTTCACCCATAATTAATCCTAAATAAACTCAATAGGTTGGTAAATGAATGGCATGAAATGTACAGAGGGACACTTGGAATGAAGAAGGAGACTAGATAGAGTTGAGAAGATTTTTCTATCTACAATTCTACCAATAAGAGTAAATTTATTAAACAAAATGTGTTTTGAAACTCTATCTCATCTGAGTCAGAATACCTGCTACTAAAAAAAGAAAAAAAAAAGGTGGGTGGGGAGGGTGTGGTGGGTGGGGTGGGTGAGAGATGCTAGTAGTTATGATGTGGATTGAAGTAAATTCCTGTAAACTAAAAGTAGGATTGCAGTCTTGCCAGTGTTTACAGGAATCAGTGCTGAGGGTCTTCAAAATTGTCACAAAACTATAGGTCTCCCATGTGGTCCAGTTGTACTATTCCTGGACATTTAACAAATAACACCAACTCAATACATCATAAAGATACATACATGTCAGTTTTTATTGCAGAACTTTTCACTAATTCATCTAAGATATTGAAACAAGCTAAGTATTGAAACTACAGAGAAATGGACAAGGAAATACACACACACACACACACACACACACACACACACACACACCTAGCATTCTTTTCACAGTCATAAGAAGAACAGAGACGTGTCAGGTATAGGAATATAGATATAATGAGAAATAATCTAGATCATGTGTAGATATACAAAGTCATATATGTACATATGACATCAATATAGCAGTGAAACTATCTGGGAGAACTGGAAGGGACTAATGGGAATGGCAGGGAATGGAACAGAAAGGAGAGGAAAATAGATAATGTGCTCATCATAAAATACACACCTGTGTGGAATGTCTTTGTATAACACACACTTGTGCAATGCATATACTCGATGGCACCTTTTAAATTAAAAATTACTGTGCATAATTAATTTACTTCTTTAATGATGTAGTACTGACCCATAAGAAGTAGCAATCCACAGGCTGGAATGCCATTTGTTAGCATTTTACTCTGTATTCTGAGGAGTATCAAATGATCTACTACTGTGCTCTCAGTTCAGGGGTTCCTCTGCATCCAATCTTTCTCAAATCCACACATTAAGTACAATGACCTAAACACCTGTGTGCTTCTCCAATGACAATGGGATCAAGTAAAAAGTCTGTCTATGTCCCATAAGATTCTGCAAGATCTCCAGGTCTGTGCCATCTCTCACCACACATCCCTAGTCCTTCCATCCTAATAACTCCAGCCTTGCACTCCTGGTACTTGTGACATTTACTATCACAGTTTCAATACTCTCCACTGACAGTGCTGGTCTACTTTCTACCTACATCTTCCTATCTTATGCATTTACTTCCCAGAGTATTTCCTGATCTGTGGGATATGAGACATAACTGACAAATTATAGTCTCTATTGCTATTTTTATCAGTTATATGTTCCACTTTTTCCCCATGAAAATGTAGTCATGAGATTCTGTAGGGGACCTGCTATGAACTACACTGGTGTTTAATGCAAGGCTGAGTCAATAGGAGCTACTCAGTATCTCATAAACTGTGCTTGGTGATCATGTGACTAACAATCTCATTGCATTGACATTCTAATATCTGAGATTTTAGGCCTGACATACCAATTGCAATTACAAAGCACTATAAATCAGAACAAGTACTTCTAGGGAAATAGGGCTTTTTCATTGGTATAAGAATAATTTGGTTCAATATTCTGGGGTATATCCTGGCAGAATTAGTTAAGAGTATAAGCATGACATTAAGATCATACTAGCATTAACTGTGTACTTCTTCAAAGGTTGTACAAATTCTAACGGCTGTAGAAGTGGTCTCTCATGTATCAAGATGCCATTAGAATTTTATTAAAATGTGAAAAGCCTACTAATAATCAACCATCACAATATATATTATTGGACATTCTATATAGTAGAATAAAGCAAACCAACATGAGTATGTGAGAATTCCACTGGCAAGGAAAACTGTTATGATATCTCGGTAACACATCGCGGTGTGAGGATTACAAGTCCAACTAATAAGATGTCTGTCAAGAAAGACATGTAACAAATATTATTTCCATTTTTACAAATTTACGATTTCCTGTTGTAATTACACGTGCTGCATTACACTGGAGCCTAACAATATAATGTTTGCAATTCTCTGCTAATCTCAACATGCAGCTATTTCTTGTGCATTGCTTTATTCATTCGCCTATTAATTCACCAATTTTTTTTATTAAATAGAGTAAATAATACAAATAAGGAGTCTCACTTCTATATTTCCAGTGTGCAGAAACAAATAGGGTATGAGTGAGTAAATATATTTAAGCATAAATTCAGACATAAACAAAATATTACCTATTAAGATACAGGCTATGCAGGAAGTAAGGTCAAAAAATGAAATATATGAGAGAAAATTGTTCACAAGGGAAAATGATAGGTGATAACTGATAATGTAATAAGTCAACCATACAGAAGGCATTCCAGCTGAAGAAATAGCAACAGTATAGACATCAATTAAAGCGAACATAAGCTAAGTTGGTTTTTTTTTCAAAAAAATTTTTTTTTATAATTTATTTTTTCTCAAATCGTAATTCATTCGCATAGGGGTTATAAACACAGAAAGGCAGGATGTGGGGAATGGAATGACACTGGAGTATGGGTGTTCAGGGGGAATACAGATATCTTCAGAACTGGGTATCGGCTAGGTGAAGGTTCAGGGTACAATTCACTATAACTCTGTCTATGACTTGCTTGTCCTTAACTAAGTTGGTATTGTGTGCCAAGGCTACCTATTTACAAGGTCTATGACTACTCAGGCTAGTAAATTTCCACAAAAGATGCCTGTTTAAATTAGCTTATAGCCATCTGTTTCAATGTTTTTCCACTGAGACCCAAGACTTGGTGTTAGTATACATGCGTGACAGGCCTATTGCTGATTTTACGCCTATGGTTGATTTTAGTCCTTCAGAGTGTGTGCAGGGCTGCCTCTGACATCTCCTCCCTTCTCTAAGTATAGAAGGGCTGTGGCAATTCTAATCTTGTGAAGGCAGGGATAGAGGCCTGAACTCCAGTAATTGAAGGGGACCTTGTAATGGCTCCGGTCCCCCTGTCATTGTCCAGTGAGGCATGAGGGCCATACCCATCCCGATGACTTTTACCTGGAGAGGGGATACTTTTGACATCAACCCCTATGCAGTCAGGCTTGTCCCTCAGGGAACCCAGAAAGATACTTTTATCTTTCATTTATATTCCCTTGTAGTGCTTAACCTCGCAGCCTAAGCAAAAATTCAGATCGCCTGTCAGAGGGGGTTCTGGGTGGCCCCTCTCTGCTTGGTAAGGGGCAGAAGTCCCCCCTTTTAAATTGGGTAGAGATGAGTTTTGGAAACACCCTGTATATAGAAAGCCAAGGGACTGAAATGTAGTTTACAGAGAAGTGTCAGTTGGCAGGGAGATCATATATGGCTGAATTCTAAGGTCACTATCCAACTTCTTGGGGATGCCACATAAAACTTACTTCTTTATTTGTTGGTTGGCAGCTTTGTCTTTTACATAAAATTTCTCAAACTACCTGTCAAGGTTGAATTTGTTCCTGACATTATTTTTTTCTACAAATTGCAAAACATATACTCCATCCACTGTTTACTACATTTAATGTATATGGAAGACAATGTCTTTAATTATTTACTATTCCCTCCCATTTCTTTCTAATACACGCAATCTAAGTGATTGCAATCCCCCGAAGTTCTTCTCATAATATTTCTCCACATTTTCACAAAATAAGCAATGCCTATATTACACAAAAACGGTCATATTTCTCTTTGTATGGAAGAAACTGTGCAGCATTACTCATGTATACATATGAGCATTGCTCCTATTCAAGCTCCTATTCTCTGTGGCCCTCTTATCCCTTACCTCTACTTCCTTTCTTCTAGT
>NW_021604596.1:6987481-7078305 GCF_004785775.1 Grammomys surdaster
TTCTCTGTGGCCCTCTTATCTCTTACCTCTACTTCCTTTCTTCTAGTCCTGTTATTATTTCATTGTATGTCAACCTTACCACTATTCCAACCACTATATTATCTAACATTTGTATTTTTTCCTTTTTCTATTGGCTATTTTATTTTATTTACATTTCAGATGTGATCCCTTTTCCCCATTTCCCTCTCACCCCGGAAGCCCCTATCCCATCCCCTCTTTGCCTGCTTCTTTGAGGAGGTTCCTACCCACCCACCCACCCACTCCCACCTCTCCACCCACGAATTCCCCCACAGTAGAGCATCCAGCCTTTTGTATTCTTAGAGTTGCTCAGGCTATGCATATTTGTATATCTAAAACTTCATGCATGATGTATACTTGAAAGCAGCATAATCATTAAATATCTCAGCTGGGAATTCTACCATTTAAAGTTAAGAAGTAGAAAGTTGGCTACTTTTAAAACACCTTCTGAAGGAAGCCAAACTTTACCCTAGACTTTTAAAATTCTTCTCATTCATTAAAATCATTTCTATGTTATGAAGTTTGCCTGGGCCACCTACTTAACAATTTCTCTCTGATTGCACCCTCTCTCTAATTAGCATTCATTGTACTAAGTAGTTTTCATAGCACTCAGGTAAGAAAATATACAGAGAACAATTTTAATTAAACCACAGCAAAAGAATTAACCTATGAAGACATGTAGAAATATTGTCAAAGGCCATCATATTCCATTAAGTTGATTTCCAATTTTTAAAATTATTTAAAGGCATGAAGAAGCACACTTGCTTATATGGGAATACATTTTGGTTCTATTTACCTTCGCCCATTATTTCCACATTTATATATTCTTAAGACATGATTCCTTGACATTTAAAAGAACCAAGACCCGGATGCTAGGCCTTCAGCCCTATTGTTAACTTTAATATTTCTCCCATTGTGGAAATTATAATTAGGACTACACAATGTATACTTCTAGAAAGACCTTCCCACCACATGGTCTCCAACACTAATAATCTATGAGAGTGAGGGGATAGTTCTCTTGATCTTGAAATGCAGAAGGGGTAGGTTATCAGTGCTAGTGTATTCTCTTTGTGATCTAATGTTGGATATGTATCTTGATTTAATTAAAAAACATTTCCAAAACAATTCACTACAGCTGACAATCTTTCACAGTTGTGCTCCTGGAAGTTTTAAACTGATTTCTTACAAAATGTAACTTATTTATGTGAGACATTTTAATTGTATGCTGCCTACCACATAAATGCATTCTTTTTATAGTCTCAATATATCTTGCTGAAATATTTTAATCAATACATATGCTCGTCCCACAATTCAACATGATAGCTGTTAGATGCTTCTATTTATTATTAGCATTTTTAGCAGCCTTGGTTTTCTTTTTACCTTGTCTCATTCTACATTCAATTCCAGGTATAAATCTTTCTAAGCCCATCAAGAAGATGGATGAAATGTTGCACAGAGGCACAACTCTGAAAAATTCCATTTGGCATCTGTGATGTACAAGGCTTTGCCATTTATTTTTAATGGAAATGAGTGTGTTTTTGTATTTACATACAAGTTCTGTTACATTTTGAAATTGTTACAAGCGTTCTATTACTTCTATATCTTAAAGCAAAACATTCTTTCCTTCTGCACACGTTTGAAATATACTCTACGAAGATCTTTACATTGAAAGGAATGGTTGGGTGTGTGTGTGTTTTATTTAAGAGTAATAATTAGCAGAGGCGTAGCCATTCTTTTTGAGGTCAGTGAGCGAACTGAGGAACAAGAAAAAGAGAATTCCAGAATTCTCCAATTTCTATACTACTACCTTTTCTGTTTTGATACATATTAATATTTCCTGACTTTCATTTAAAGATTCATAGTAAATATTACTTTCTTTGTAGAGAAAGATACACTGAGCAAGTTGTTTTGCAGTAACAATAAGATTCATGTTTAACAGCTTTAAGTGATGTCTAACAGCTATATAGAAATATTTTTAAAACTACATGAGCTTAAACAAATTCAGTTTTAAAATTGATAATGAATCTACCCATTATTTATAGTTGGAGACACAGACAAGGTACACCGGGCAGATATTCCACACTGGGAATATTTTCCTACTCTATTTTGAAAATTAAAAATTTCAGAAAACATTGCTCCACCCTGTCTTGTAGTCTCCTAACCTCAGTGTTTCCTTTCTTTGTTATGATCATTTCAATTCCATATCTTAATTTTTAAACATCTTTATATCAAAATAAAATTTCTAAAATAGGTAAACTGAATGTGATGGCTTTTAAGGTAATGCTAGACATAAAGTATGCAGACAATAATTCAAAACTGTGAACCGTAGTTTGTCCTTTAAAATGAATCAAAACAAAATCCCAAATTTTAGTGAAACTAAATCCTCTAGGATTAGTTGAAAGGCAGAACTTCCTAGAAAGCAGATACGAGCAGCAGAAACACAAACAGAAAAGCACTACACAGAACAGTAATTCATTCACCTGCTGCTATAAAAAAATATAGCTCAAAGTACAAACACACACACACACAGATACATACACACACACACACAAGTGTGCGTGAATGCACATGCATGTTCACACATATTTGCACACATGTACCCACACATATACCTGCAATGCACACACGCACACATATTACATGCCCATAGATGCTCATGCAGACACACATACACCAAATATCAACGAAAGAAGATGAAACAGTAACAAGTGATTATTTGTGGGCAGAAATCTGAATGCTGGAGAAGAGTGCTCCTCTGTGACAACACACTTAGGGTTTTTTCTCTCTTGGTTCTTTCTCACTTTCATACCTCCTCTCCTCATCTTCCCTCTTCTCTCCCTTATTCATACTCATTACTCCCCTTTCTCTGTCTTTCAGAAAACAAGTTGTGGCTCCGTAAGTAGTTGAGTATAGTATAATTTTATGTGTGGCTAACTGATCTTTTGAGGTTATTAGAAATGTAATATTGAAAGTTTAGAGAACTTTACTTTGAAATATTAAGAATTTATCTTGCAACAAACCACTCACTCAAACATATTTGTATTTATTCTCACATGGCTTCTTGCTGTAATTTGTCTGAAAAGATGATGAAGAGTCTAGGGAGAAGCTGAGGCTAGACCACTGGCTTTAGAACTCATTTTTAAAAAGATATCTGAGTTTCCCAAGCTCACACATGATGTTACCAATAACTGATAACAGGAACCACAGAATTTTATTTTCCCCAATCCAACATGTCTTAGCACATATGCAAACTCAATAAAAGTGGATTTTTATGCAGCTTGTGATTTAATTACAGAGCTATCAAGTACTTAGACAAGTCAACTTCTTCATAGAATCGTAACTGAATCACAAGTTTTGTTTTACTGCCTTCTGTTTAGTGAAATGTTTAGGACGTATCTTTTTTATTCATTTTTTTTGTGTGTGAATTCAGGATAAATTCCTATCTAGATACCTGTAGTCTACCTTAAAGTAGACATTCACAAGATGCTACAGAATAAACCACTAATGGAATGGATAGTTGCCAAGTCTCTGAATGTTAAATGTTCTACAGCCAAAGACGTCTAGGGCCACCTTCATAAGGATAAAACTTAATCTGCAGGAGGGATATTAGAGGTTGAAAAAAAATTCAGATCCACACCCAAAAAAGGGAAAGCATAAGAACTTAGTTTAATTAAATGAATCTTAACGTGGAAGTTACAATTTCATCATTTATGTCTAAGTCAAAAGAGTATAGAATAAAATTATAGTTTATATTGAGATTTAAAATGGATAAGCAGGAGAGATTTTAAAAAGCTAGAGAGGACTACATTAAATGCAGCTACACAGGGACATAGAGACCCAGACACTGAAACATGACAAAGGACACATGGCTGCTGGGTAGATACTAACATTACTTGGAAAAGAATGGAATCTGGAATGTTAGGCTGTACACAGTTAGCATGTAAAATTTTGTAATGGTTTTATTGGTAAAATTTATGGAGATAAACAAAATTGTAGCCAAAATTTCAAACCTTAATGACATTAAAACAACTCTTTGACTGGACACTGAGTATGGTTGATAAAAGTCACAGCTTAATTTTTTGACTTAGAAGAATGCTAGATGGCATGCTGGATGCTATGTGGTGTCTATTTACAGGATTATTCTTTTTATGTCTAAATAATAGTACACTTCATCATCGTTTATTTTCCACAGCCTTCTGGACAATTCATAAGTTATTTTTAACTGACTCTTATCTGAAAAATAATTATCATATTATTTTCAAATACCTCTGGGCTTAAGTCTTAGACCCTATTTTATTTACAAATACAAGATTATTCCTAAATGGTACATATTGTTATGAATATCAGTGATTTCAGATGTTAAAGATATTAAGAAATATTTCTATAATTTGAGAAAATTTTAATATATCTCAAATTTAACATATCTCAAGGATATCAAATTTGATTTTGTGAAGTTTGTATTGGATTATTGATATCAGTTAATAAATACCTTGATTGCATTAATTTAAACATACCTTTACATTTGATACTGATACTAAGCTATCCAATTTAATGGAATAAATTTGTTTCCATTTTCAATATCCAAATATACTTAAGTTTTCTATGTTTCTGTCTATTTTATATTTATGCAAATTATTCTGCTCTCACAAATCATGGTTTCTTAGTTAAAATTAAACTTAACTGTCAATATTTTCTATGTAATTCTGTTATTTAGGACCGTGTCTTGCTACATATATTTAGAGCACCATATTTTATGATGCCTGTCATACCCTGAGCTCCTCACACTATGATCACACTCTGTCCAGCATTGTAGTGGCCTGGCTCGGAGATACAGATTAACAGACCAGACAATTAGCACTTAGGTGACTCTGAGCCAGTAACTGGCTCTATTTGGATGCTGATTAAACCACAATTCTTGAAGATGATCAACTCATTTCCTCAGACTCACTAAAATGGATGTCATAGAACCCACAATGTCAGAGTTCCCGGCAGGCTTTTTGGTCATCAGGAAAATGTCTGGGTCAGGTTAGAGAGAAAGTCTGCTCAGTCTGATTTTGGTAACTAGTACTGGACCAAACTGCAAGAGTCTAACACCAATCGGTCTATTTTAGAAATATTTATGCACAGCACAATTTGGGGGGAAAAGTTTTGTGATAATAATTAACTCAGTCCCAAGTGGACAATAAATGTAAGACATATTTATAATAAATTTCTTTATGAACTATATCTGGCTCCTTTCACAAAAATGAGTACTGTAGTCTCATAGATAGTGCCCCAAATTAATGTAGTCTAGGGAGAATGACTGAGGTAAATGTAACACCTGCGGCTGTCTGGATTGACCTGGCCCTAAAATAACACAGAAGTCACTTAGGCTGTTGTAAAATACAAGTGACATCATTCATGAGGATAGGTTTTGTGGACTAGAAGCAATGCACAATATTTTGGGCAAAAAGATCTGTGATAAGTAAATATTATGAAGTCTACAGGCAGTGGCTAGTTCAACTGATAGCAAATGATTACCAGGTTCTAAATTATATCCATTCACTGCAATCCATAAAGAACAGTTAACCTTGTCAGTCTGTTGAGAAGATTCATGTTCAACTTTTCATCTGTGTGCAGAAGGACTTCTTGCTCTCTGTGCCAATTTTTTTAATTCCTAAGTTTTGACAGTGATTTTTTAGACATCCTTCTTTGTAAGTTATAGTTTTATTTTTTAATAAAAAGAAACAAAAGCTTTAAAATATCCCTATAATGATTCACATGTCATGCAATTAAAGCTACTAATCACAAAAAAATATAATCACATTTGAAATGACAAGAATTTGATATAAATTGACCATGGTTGTAGAATTCTAGCACATGACCTACAGTGGGGCAACCAGGACAGAAAAAGTGATATTGTGGGGAAGATCAATAACAAACAAAGAAAAACAAACAACAAAAAATCATCCCCTTCCCCATGTCCTGCCTTTTTGCATTTATAACCCCTGTGTGAATGAGTATAAATTACAATTTGAAAAAAATAAATGAATTATATAAAAAAAGCAAAGAACCCCTCCAATTCCTTTTAAAGGTTGAAAAATAAATCAGATGTAAAGCCCCACATAAGACATTTTTATAATTTTGTTTCTTACAGTATATGCTTAATGTAGCTGTTTATCTAAAAGAAACAAACTTGCAGATTTGTCTTCAAGACTTTGAGCCAAAATGCAGAGCCCATCTGGTGCTGGGGATTTGCATATGTGTTTGAGAGAACAGCAGCTCTTAACTGAGTGTCATTTCTGCGGCTCACACTGTTAGCAGGAAGTCACAGTCTTTCCTTGTTGATTAGTTATTAAAAAGCATATTTTTATAATTTGTTCTGATCATTGCTGTAATAAAGAAGTCTTGTAGACTGCACTGTCTCTTGCAAGATCAATTTGCCAGTTTAAGGATAAAAAGTTTCTAGAGAGATAGCTCAGCAAGGAAGAGAGCTTGCTGTTCTTTTGGAAGACCCAAGTTTTGCGTGAGAACCCAGTTAAATGCCCACTATTACCTGCAACTCGAGATTCAAGCAATCTAACACCCTCTTCAGTCAGCCTTAGGCACTGTACATACATATGCACACAAAAAGACATACAAATTCACAGACACAGAATTCAAATTACCTAATGAGAGAAAGGAGTATAGTCATTCTTAAATAAAGCTTTATCCAGGCACTGAGTTATATAGAGGGTAAGATTCAATAATAAATTCTGCATACATATATGCTATATTTGTAGAAATCAATTAGTAGAATTATTTATGAAAAGGAACACAAATTGGAATGGCCTAACAGCCATTCACGTTAATAGTACGAAAATATATATAAAAACAATATTCTATATTCTGACCCGATGATGTCATAATTATGCTTTATTGTGTGAAAATTCTATGTCATGTTGAATCCCATCTTCCCTGTAGAGAACATTGTTCCTCATCTTTCTTTTGTAGTGTGTTTATAATAAATAGATTTTAAATACTTTATAATACAGTGGAATTTCTGATGATCTTTGTTTTTCACATTTACTAATTAGAAATATATTCATCATGGCTTTGCTCTTATCATTTTTAGAAGCAATTTTATCTTTCCCAGTTTTATTATACTATTGAAAATATATACATAAATGTATATATATGTATATAATTTATACATTTATGAATTTTATAAATGTAAAATCTCTGAATATTTATACATGATGATACATGCATTAGAAAAGAGCAGAAAATCTCTCCCCATTCAGTTTTTCAATTAGTAGGTATTTTGGGAGAATTAACTCATATTCTAAATGTCAAACTTGGTTAGAAATAAAGATGTATGCTCTTGCTATTCTTGTAGCCACTGAATTGTAAAAAATGAAAACATTCTTGGAAAAAAATTACTGCTTTACAAATTGCAGAACATTGTAGAGGAAATATAAATGACATAGGAAAATATGGAAAATATTTTCAAATGCAATAATAAGGAGAATATTTTATGAGGTATACTCAAAGAGGGATAGTTGAACAAATCTTCTCAAAGTTTGCTATTGGTTTTCTAAGGCTCTGTTTTTTGTACTTTTGTGGTATGGTTTATAACAAGGTTGCTATGGTGCAGTCATTTGGTATGGCAACTGTCAGGTTGTTATGTATGACAATGTGCATTTGTTAGTGAGTGAGTCCATTTTGCTTCTGAAACTTTCACACCAAACATAGGCATCAGTATCCAGTGGTGGACATTCCATGACTGTGGTAAGTTAAAAGTCTTGTGTCTGTATCAGTGACAAAACATGAAGATATAAAAAGGGGGAAAATTTTGTCAAAATGAATAGACTACCAATTTTTTTGGAGACTGTTAAAGAAATATTAATGAAGGAAGATCCTCCCCTCATAATCAACACATTATAGCTGACTGTCTATACTTTTTGAATCATGTTCACTATTAACTAACTTATTATTTGCTTTCATTTCTTTGTTGGCCAATCACATTGCTCGTGAAAAATCCTATTCCCTTCATTGTGGGGCGATAAGGAGCAGCACAGCTGGCGGTGCTATTTGTGGGTGAGATGAGCATTGTGTGCTCTCATAAATTGTCAGTGTTTGAGAAAACTGCGATATGGCTGTCACTCATCATCATGTATGTATCACATGGTACATTAACATGATCTCATGGTCACTGTGATCTATTAACAGGTGGGCTCAGTACAGCTTGAACTTCATGAAAATCATTATTGTTCTTACATCATGGTAACTATACTTTGATCTGAGTACCAGGAGCCTTAGATCATTTTTACAGAAAAGAATATTTTACAGGCAATTGAGAGCTTCCCTCTCCAATAAAACCATTAGGTTGAAAGAAGCTTCATGAATGCCCACTGAACAAAAAAGACATTGGACTCCTTTTCTAAAGTCAATCAGATAATTGGGTTTTTGTGTGTATAGTGTCTGTGAATGAGCACGGGAATGCCTCAGTATGCATGTCTTCAGAGGTCAGTTCTTTGCAGACTTCTCGTGGGGCCTAGATATGTGCCTCAGGATGTAAAGCTGCCAGCCTGTGTACCTCTGCCCACTGAGCCACCTTACTCACTCAGCCCTGATTCCTCTGTAGACAAATAAATATTAAGTTAATGAAAACAGTAGCATTTTTAATCAGTTTAAAAAATCATATGGTTCCCCAAAGTAATGCTGAGAGGATTGGCTCGTCACATAGACAAAAATAAAACTATTAAAATGTTGAATCTAAAGGAGAATGAATACAATAACCATTCTGTATAACATGGTCTTCATAAAGATTGATATAAAAGTATAGGAGAAAATGAAATTCCTTAGAAAAATTGTAGATAATCTTTGTGATTTTAGAAAAAAAAATGGTCTTAGTAATTAAAAAATTAACCATAGAAAAATACAGTTAGCATGAAAGCAGTGTTTAATTGAAAATATAATTATCGTTTATTGGGATACTGCTTAATAAGTATAGACGAGAGACAGTTTATAAGTATTCACTGTTGAAATTTGAAATGTTACTAAGAACAAATTGTCTAAACAAAGGGGAAGAACCAGTCCTACCTCAACAATTTGAATTGGTCATAAGAAATCTAGAGAAAAATAAATTTAGGTGGCTAATTCATCTGATTAAACACATAAATCATGAAAACTAATTAAAACAACCAAAAGGTTTTTCACTATCACACCCACAAAAGGGAAGATTAATAATTCATTTTTCACAGGAAGTGGAGAATTGACATTCTCATGGTCTGGTCAGTGAAAGCATGAATTTATGAACCTCCACTTTAATTTGTTTGCCATCTGGATTTATTATGTTCACACTTAGTCCCTGATGCTCTAGTTTCTCTTCTTCCCACCAGTGATCCTCCAGCCTCAGAAATCTTTTGTTTATCACGCATTCTTACTGTGTGTCTCTGCAGCTTCATTCATGGTCAAGTGAAGACCACTTAGGCTGATATATTCAGAGTGTTATTCACATTAAACATTGCCTCATTTCAGCAGACATCAACAACATGGCCAGAATAACTAAAGCATAACTCAGATAAAACAACTCCCCAAACATGTGGTGCTAAAATCAAGTTTTACAATACAGAATTCATTAACTTTACAAATCCTATGACATATGGCACAGTATTAAACTGAATTACACTTGTAAAGATATTTGCTACTTTAAGCTATCGAAGAAAACATAGGAAATGTATGCTTTATTTTTATTTGTTTGTAATTCCATTTTCTGTAGATCTCTAATAATTTATGAGTTAACTTAAGTCCCAAGTTCTACATATATAGCATTAGTTATCAGAATAATGCTCATTCGAACTCACTGGATGTTTTGTAAAAGTATAACTCTGTACTATAAACCAGGTTGCAAAACAGACAGAGGAAACACAGAAGAAGAAAATAAGAAAAAAGCCCTGCTTTTATGGGATTTAAACAAAATTGAGAGCATTTACAGAATCCATGATAACAAAGGTGATTATAACGGATTATCTTCTGTTTTACCAGTGTGAACATTCTCATATTCTCTGCTGAAGCTTAATGAAGAACTTTGACATATTTTGGTTTCAAAAATAAAAATTACTAAGTAAATCAGTAATTTTATTTTCATATATGTCTTGGAAAACCGATTATTTAAAGAGAATTTTATTCAACTTAGTTCCCATTAAACTGGTATTTCTTGGAAAATGCTGTTCAGTCATATGCAGTACTTTGTTTTAAGTTTCAAAACACAGAGCATTCTGTAAAGACCACTAGTTCTATCTATAGGAGGGAGTGGATTTCTACTGGCCACATTCATGTACTGATTCTACTCTGATTAACCATATTTACAGAATTTTACAGTTTTAATCCTTTCTTTCTCATCTACATACATACATTGTCAACAAGAGTGTTTAATATGATACATTTATTTTTTTTCTGTACTGAGTTGCTAATCATCATTTTTAGAAAATTGTTCCTCAAAACCAGTAGGGATAATTTTTCATCTGAACCCTAATAGTGCAGACTTGACATCTATACTTAATGGCAAGTAACTAGCCTTCAAAGACACAAAGAAGAATAAGATTTTTACCTTGACTTAAGGTGAAACTAATCATTGTATTCATTCAAGATACATTGTCTCTATCACCATGCTGCCTTGGCTTGAAGTAATAATCCTCCTAAAACAGTAATCATTCAGAAGATATAGTTTTAAAAAATATATCCCAAGGGACTCAAAAGTGAAAAAAAACCTGATTACTAAACAAAAGCTTTAACAAGTTTGGGAAGCATTAAGCATCATATGTCATATGGCTGGAGAGTAGAGCAAGGATACTGTTAGAGGCAAACACACCGTGGAGCACTTGATTATGAGAGATCTAACACTACCCAGAAGACAAGAAAGCTGTAATTGAACACTGGAGAATAGGTTCACCCATCAGCTAGCTAATTACATGGACATGGAAGTCACTGTTTCTTTATTACTGCACTGCACTATGGAGGAATCCCTGACCTCCTTGTGCCATGAGTCACTCATATATATCTGTTTCATAATGAACTAATTACTTAATTAGAAAATAAAGATTGTGATTATAAAAGGCTTAAATATTATATGGAAAGATATTTTAAAGTTAGATCATTGCAAGCAAAATAAGATCACTGAATATTTTTGTCACTACCTCAGGCACTAATTTCAGAGTTAAGACTGTTTCCTTCTGTCGTCTACAACTACAATCTTTTGTAGCAACATCTTTAATAATATTCCGCACACTTACAGTCCAGAGATACTGAGTGATAGACTTTTTTTAAACAATTATCTAAAAACAAAAGTCATTACCTAGTGCACATGGGAGTGAGTGCTCACAGGAGTGGGTTCTCACAGGATTGGATGATCACAGGAGTGAGTGCCTAGAGGTGTGGGTGCTCACAAGAATGGGTGCTCATAGGAGTGAATGCTCCCAGGAGTGGGTGCTCACAGGAGTGGGTTCTCACAGGAATGAATGCTTACAGGAGTAGATGGTCACAGAAGTGGGTGCTCACAGAAATGTATGCTCACAGGATTGTATGCTCACAGGAGTGAATGCTCACAGGAGTGGATGCTCACATGAGTGGATGCTCACAGGAGTGGAAGCTCACAGGAGTGGGTGCTCAAAGGAGTGGGTGCTCACAGGAATGAATGCACACATGAGTAAGTGTTCACATGAGGCCTTTTAAAGGGGCAGGTGCAGATGGTGCTCCTTGACCATTGTTCAAGGCTGAAACTCCCACAGCCTTACTGTGAACATATAGGCTCATGCCATTTTTCTTAAATGGTAGCATAACCAACCACTTTGCTGAAGTTGTTTATCAGCTGTAGGAGTTCTCTGGTAGAATTACTGTGGTTGTTTATATATAATATCATATCATCTGCAATACTGATACCTTTACTTCTTATTTGGCAATTTGTATCCGCTTGATCTCTTCTTGTTGTCTTATTTTACTGGATAGAACTCCAAGTACTATATTAAATAGATATGGAGAAAGTGGGCATCCTTGTCTTGTCCCTGATTTTAGTGGGATTGCTTCAAATATCTCTTCATTTAATTTAATATTTGCTGTTAGTTTGCAGTAAACTGCTTTTATTATGTTTAAGTATGGGCCTTGAATTCCCGATCTCTATAATGCTTTTAACATGAAGGGGTGTCATATTTTGTTAAATACTTTTTCAACATTTAATGAGATTATCTATGATTTTTTTCTTTGAGTTTGTTTATGTAATGAATTATACTAATGGATTTTCGTATATTGAACCAACCTTGCATTCCTGAGATGAAGCATACTTGATCGGGATGAATGATGCTTTTGAAGTGTTCTTGGATTCAGTTTGCAAAAAATTTTGAGTATTTTTGCATTGATATTCTTAAGCAAATTTGGTCTGAAGTTCTCTTTTTTTATTGTGACTTTGTGTAGTTTGGGTATCAGAGTAATTATGGCTTCATAGAATGAATTAAGTGGTGTTCCCTCTGTTTCATATCATCCTAAGTGAGGTAACTCAGACCAAAAGGAGACGCAGGGTATGTACTTATTAAAAAGTGGATATTAACCAAAAAATGTACAGAATACTCACGATACAATCCATAGAACTCAAGAAGACTAACAAGCAGGAGGAGTCCAAGTAAGGATGCCACAATCCCACTTGGTGGGGAGAAAAAAATCAATCACAGGAGGAAGAAGAATGGAAAGACCTGGGTGGGAAAAAGGACATGGACAGGAAGAGGTGAACATGACCAGGACTGAAGCCCTTATGGCCAGCAGAAAAAATAGAAACAGGCTTCTTTGGGAGATAGGAGGTGGGGGGACCCTCCAGAATGTACCAGAGAACTGGGTGGTGAGACACTCTCAGGACTCAAAGGGAGGGACCTTAGATGAAATGTCTGACAGTAGGGAGAGGGAACTTATAGAGCCCACCTCCAGCAGGAAGACGGCATCAAATGAGGGAGGTGGTTGCCATCCCACAGTAAAAACTCTGACCTATAATTGTTGCTGTCTGAAAGAACTTCAGGGATGGAAATGGAGAAGAGCCTGAGGAAAAGGAGGTCCAGCAACAGGGTCCAAAGTGGAATTCAGCTAAAGGGAAGGCCCCAAGGCCTGACACTATTACTGAGGCTATGGAGTACTCACAAAAAGGGACCTATCATAACTGCCCTCCGAAAGATCCAATAAGCAGCTGTAAGAGTCAAATGCAGATATTTGCACCCAACCAATGAACAGAAGCTGCTGACCCCTGTGGTTGAATTAAGGAAAAGCTTGAAGAAGCTGAGGCGGAGAGTGACCCTGCAGAAGGATCAGCAGTCTCAATTAACCTAGACCCTTGAGATATTTCAGACACGGGACCACCAACCAGGCAGCATACACCAGCTGATATGAGGCCCCCAGCACATATACAGTAGAGTGCTGCCAGGGTTCAGTCAGAGAAAATGCACCTAACCCTCAAGATACTGTAGGCCCCAGAAAGTTTAGAGGTCTGGGAGAGTGGAAGGAGGAAAGGAAGTGGGGACATTCTCATGGAGACAGGGGGGTATGGGATGTGGAACAGTTAGGGGTGGACCAGAAGGGGGATAAAATCTGGACTGTTAAAAATGATTAAATAAAATTTTAAAAAATTTAAAATGGTAGTATAACCAAGTAAAATTAATGCAACCTGAAAGTGACATTAGTAACCCCCTGTAGCAGCCCTGTGACTGTCTGTCATATTCCAAATTCCTGTGTATTAAAAAAGAAATCCTCTGCTTGATTAAGCCATTCTTTGCAAGTTCCTGTTATTTACAGACAAAATATTCTGAGATACTATCCCACTACCTAGGGAGTTAAATACCACTATAAGTGATATAGAAGAGTTTGAATGTGGGGATGTTTAGAATATGAAAATGTCTTCTAAGATATTGTTGGTAATGTTTCAGAATACTGTTAGAGCTATGATTTTTCCACCACGTCCGAACCTTCAAAATCCATTCTGAGTGTCACCCTGTGTACTCACCTATTGCCTCATTACTGTTGAGGACTATATCCTCTTGTGTTTATTTTGCTTATGGTGCCAGCACAACATTTGGAGAAAGCATGGTGAAAGTTGCCTAGCTCCCCAGCTCTATACTGTCTAGGCTTTCTTAATGTCATTTCTATTTTTTCGAAAAAGTAGATGTTTCTTGGCCTATGTTATGCTGTGGCCCAGACAATCACACCTATCTTGCTCTGCTTTGAGAGGTTTCTTTTCACATGCTTCTGGTCAGCTAAGTCTTGTCCACACCCTGGCTGCCTAACAGCTGAGGTTTCTCTACACCTCAGCTTCCAATAACCCGAGGTTTCTGCACATCACATAACTTCTGCCAATAGGTCAGAGAAGTCTGAGCTTTCCTGGAAACATGTCCTTCCATTGATAAAGGCAGAGCAATTTTGTACAGAGTCAACTTGGTTCTTGAAACCTGTTGCCTCCACTATGAAATCCACTCCTGGAACTGTAAATGCCAATTGCCATCTTGGGACCATGAGGCAATAAACCCAAACAAGAATTGTCACCATGTCACTGGTGTAAATTTTCTGGGTCATACTCGGTGAGTCAAAGCTTGAAAGTATGTTTTAAGATTTCAAGTACTGTGTTAAATAATGCCTCTTTTTGGATAACATTCTGAGCATATATAGAGCAGACATTATTAGAGTTTCCTTAAAGATTCTTTACTTTCTTTAATATGTTACTAGTACTCACAATGCTATTTATGTACAAAAAGTAAAACAATCAAAACAGCTCTTCGCAGCTAGAAGCTGATGCTGTTACTTTGGTACAACTAATTGGATTCTTATATTCATTGTTGACATCTGTTTAGTAAGTAGTGGCTCATGTTTTTTTTTCTTAACATTTTACCAATAAATGATCAATTACTGTCACCAGGAAAGAAAGATGATTCACACAGTCATACTTCGATGGAAATGATCCAAGACCTACACCTGCCAATTTTAATCACTAAGTTTCCCCATGTTAATAGGAAGCAGGGTAGAGTCACTGGTTTGTGTGGAGGGGGCTCCAAGTACCTTTAATTGGACATGTGACATTGTGTTATAAGGCTTCATAAAGTTGCCTTTCCTGAAAGGGCATTAATAACATGTAGGGTGACAACTGGACTTAGTATTCTTCAGCAGTGATCCGAGCTTACCAATGATTCTCTGTCTTTTTACATGGCTTATAGTGACTAAAAATTAGTAAAGCATATGGATTGTTCTTACCAAAATGTTTCCTGGTAATTGTTTCTACTCTAATTTTCTTAAATTTGAAAATGTATTAATTATCTATAGTCTTCTCTTATACATTACACCCAATCACAGCTTTCCCTTCCCCCACTCCTTCTACCTCACCCCCTCACCTCCCTCTACTTTTAGTTTTTACTTAAATGTGACCTCACAGACAGAAGAATATAGTTCATGTGTCTCACTTGGAGCAAAATACTGAGTTTTTAAAACCATCTGTTGTTTTCTCTTGATTTTCGTCTTAGTAACAGTACTAGATTTGTTCATTAAAATCATACTCATATCCTATTCATTGAAACATTTAAACTCTCTAGTTGTTTTAAATAAATTGTATTTGATAACCCTTAAATTTTCTGATTGTCAGTAAAACTTCAATGAATTGACAGTATCTCTAGGCACTGTATGATAACAGACATTTAACAACATTTTAGTCTACCCATTTGTTAATGTAATTCTTCATGCAAAGATTATCTATATATCTCTCCTTTAATGAGATATTTTGAATAATATTTGGAACATTGTTATAATAGCTAGAAAATAGTAAAAGTTTTAAATTTTAATGCTATCCATTGACATTAGTAGTCAGGATGCACCATCCAAAAGTATAGGTTATAACCCGGATTCGATAGAACACTGGACTTTAACCTACTCTTCTCTTCAGAGGTATTTTTCTGTTAGTATAAGAAGTGATTCAGTGTGAGCACAGCTTCCATGTGAAAGTGACATCAGGGCAAAGGTGTAGAATAAGGTGTAAGTCTGCTTATTGATATTTTCCTATGCTCTTATATAACAAGTTAGCTTGATTTTTAAAAATTCAGTTCACTTTTCAGAAATATATACAATATGAAATTGTTTTAAACTTAAGGTACAATAGTACCTTTAAAAATAATCTTTGCAGAAGTATATCTGTTGTAATTTAAAGAGTAAAGGGCACAACACAAATTTAAATTTAAGAATAAAGTATAATATGGGTTACCATTCATTTAATTGGTTTTTCACTTATAAATTTCTCCAATTTATGTTTTATGGGTATTTAAGTAATACAATCCTTGTCTTCAGAGTAAATATTATGCTTGCTTCCATTAGGGTGGAATTGTTTAAAGAAACAAAAGTTCTAATCTCATGATTAGTATGCATGCAGTAGGTACAAATTGCTAGAATATTCTCCCTGAAGATTTCTGGAATAAAAATATAGGGTAAGAAATGCAAATTAGATAATCATCTTTAATATAAAACACTAATCTTTCAGTATGGAGGAAAGAATGTTGGTCTGTGTCTGAGATGTTTGTGAAAAGAACACACATGGAATGTCTCTCTTCTTTTGAGAAACTTCCAGAGGCTCCATAACGTTACATGGTTCAGTTTTTCAATATTTCTTTTCATAGTTGATGAGTAATACATTGACAAAATTCTTTAAAGGATCTCATTTACATTAATGGTTTAATGAATGTGTTTTGGGTACTAGATTAAACTTTACTGCAGCATGCCAATTAGCATTTATTTACCAATCAGTAGTTAATGGAGTTGTAAATCTGATGGTTGTGATTGTTTCCCATCTTGTTAACACATTCATAAGGATTTGGGAAATGCAGCTGAAAGTTAAGCTCCTTTGTTTATGGAGGCTATCATTCTGAAAGCAATAAACCATTCATTAAATAAACAGTATTCCAGACACAATTTATACATCCTAATTACTAGCCATCACTAAATATTGCTACTATTTGATGGATCAAATACAACACCCCACACCCTTTTATAATACCCTCTTTAACATAGTTACACACTTGGCCGGTTATTGCTTGATTTTATATTGGAGTCTAGTTACTAGTCATTATATATCTTATAGAAGGGAATACCTATGTTCAAACAATATATTTTTCAGGGGTGTTGAGGATTAAAGGAGAAAAGTTAACCTCATATTACTGAATTGCTGTGCATAAATTAAAAAATGGGTCTCTTTTCAACCCTAACAAGCATTACAGAGACAATGAGTTTCCCAGGTTACATGGCCTTTTGAGAACACAGGGTTTTTACATTTCTTATGCTGATCCAATGATTCCTGGCTAAATTTACTTGTGACCTTAAGTTAGGGTAGGAAAAAGTTCACAGAGAGTAGAGACAATCTTCCAGTCAAAGACACATCTCTTCTTTAGAATCTCTTAACATACCCAACTCTACATGCTGTTGCCCAGATGCTGGTACATGCTGTCCACAAAGATACTGGTAAAAATATGGGTAGGATTTTGAAAATTCCTTTAAACCTATCACCTTGGTGGAGCAGTACTGAGAAATATTTCTGAATAATGTGTGTCCCTATGTATGAATAGCATGTAAATCATCATTCCTTAGAATGCCAACCTCAGAAGGAGTTTTAAATGTTCAGCAGTACATACCAGAAGGACTGTGTGGTAGATACAATGGTTCTTAGACTTTCTTTGGTTTATAACATGAACTGATTTTGAAAAATTGTCAGTTAATGCTTTTGTGACATCATAAAAATTGATTCAATGTCATGAATTTTGCCATAAAAATTGATAAGTGGATAATATAATTGAAATATTTTTCCCTCTTTACCATCATATTGTTAGCAAAGCTGTGTGCTCACCCAAGATTTTTTTGGTTTGATTTGATTTAATAAATTTTCATTGAACAAAACTCTATAAGAAACAGCTTTTGAGAATCCCTTTCCAAGTCCCATAGGTGTTTATGAAGACACTAGTGACTGTATTTTTTCTTTGTTATTGGTTACTTTATTTATTTACATTTCAAATGTTATCTCCCTTCTCAGTTTCACTGCCAAAAATTTCCCTCCCCTCCCCCTCCCCTGCCTCTATGACGGTGCTCACCCACCTACCCACTCCTGCCTCAGCACCTTAGCTTTCCCCTGCCCTGAATCCTCAAGCCTCCACAGGCCCAATGGGCTCTGCTTCCATTGATTTCAGATAAGGCAATCTTCTGCTATATGTGCAGCTGCATTTTTATAGTTTGAACTCCACATTTTCATTCCATATTAATTGCATTTCTTTGCAATTAATTGGTTCACTTTGCCAAAGATATTAGTTTCCTCTGTCATAAGTATATGGAGTATATGGCAGGTATTTGGCTCTTGTTTTCAGTGTCTGGAGTTCCCAATGACATTTAAGGATGAACCACTATTGCTAAATAGAAATTAAAGCCTGCATAGCATATTCTTCTACGTTTCACTCACTCTTAGCTTTTTCTTAGTTTATATTCTCTGCATTTCTATGACTTCTAAAATACTTTATCAAATTTGACAAATGGGCTTATAAGGACAAGTGAATCATAGGCAGAGTCATAGTGACCTGTCCCCTGAACCTTCACCCAGCCAATACCCTGTACTGAAGATATCTGTACTCCCCCTGAACACCCATGCTTTGATGTCATCCCCTTCCCCACATCCTGCCTTTTTGTGTTTATAACCCCTGTATGAATAAGTAAAAGTTACAATTTGATTTAAAAAATAAACAAAAATAAATAAATCGAAAAAAATAAAAAAGAAAGAAAACTTAACAAAAAAAAAAAAGTAAGACACTGTGCTGGCACACATCATGATCGTACAAACCTGTATACTGGCAGATAGTTATGCAAGCATCATATAAATGATGTAGTTAAGTTTTTCTAATGCAAAAATCTCATAAAATGAGTTCTTTGTTTTTTAGTGACTCTGGTGAGCTTAGTCGTGGTTTGTATTATATCTGACAGCTATAGGAGAATATCCATGAATATATCAGTTTTAGGGTTAATACAGTATTTATGGGGAACTTTATAATTGTTCAAGATCCAAGATAGTTTCATTCCAATTCTTTCCTTTTGCAGCATAGTCTCAGAACTAATTGTGATCCTGAAATCATGGGACAAGGTTTGCATATCAGCATCTTCAACATGAATGTTTAATCTTGAATGCTGGTAAAGTGGATGCAAGAATAATGGTGTCTGCTAACAAAACTGATGACCTGAGTTTAGTCCTCAGACCCACATCTGTAAAGAGAAAATAACATTTAGAATTGTCCTCTGACCATTCAAAGGCCATGGTACATGAAAATACACACTAGTATGCACACGCACAATCATTAATTGGAAATCTCATTTAAAAACTCAGAATCATCAACAATCTTATTTTAAAATAAAATTCTTACTATGAGTATATTTAATTTCAATTTTAAAGATACCAGTCCAGAATATGCATTTAGTCTAAATCATAGCTACATGTTATAAGGCTGTGACAAGAAAATAATGTATTTTTCATGTAATATCATAAACTATATAGAATAAGACTGACAGTAAACAAATGGAATGACAAACCTGAATAACAGGTGGTAAAATAGTCTACTATTAATACTTAAGAAATAGAAAGCCATTACTAGATGAGGAACACATTGAAAATAGTCTCTCGTGAATCTGAAAGTTTGTCCTTGTGAACACAACATTTGAATACTAAATGAACAGCTATGGCTTCAGTTCTTGCGTGAGTTTCTGAGCTTTTGGCCTCTGCTGAAGTGAAGGTAGCTCTTTTATACATTTCTGGCCAGCAACATGGCTTCCCTGGAAAGTTGACTACCCAATTTGAAAGAGCTTTGCCCAACATACATCATACCTCAGAATTTTGTTTTATTTTCTGATGCTGATATTTTAAAAAAGAAAATGGAGACTCTTTGGTTCTACAAACAATTATGGCTGCCAATACTGGATCCCATAGCATATGCATCTCATCGTTGCTTGGGAATGATCTTGTTTGACTAATACTGTGCTTGACTCAATACTTGAGTATTGACTATTTACATGATTACATTGGTGCTCCTGCAGTACCTGAACCCTGTTTTAGCCATAGAGAAAGAGAAAAGATATAAATATAAGCTAGAAGTTAATAAACTATATAAATACAGGCATATATTTAGTGAATACACATGTGCATTTATTGAACACAAATGTGTGTGGCCTCAGAAATATATATATATCAAATTATTTAAGACAGTCCAATAGGAAATATAAGAAAAGAAAAGCAAATATATCAGAGCCTATAAACTTTTGTTGAAAAATATAATGAAAAATATGATATTCTAGATATGGGCATTGTACTTAACTAAGTACCTCACAAATGGTTCAGTAAAGTCATTTTAAACTTTTTAAAATATAAGCTGCATAACATTAAAATATTAATACTCAAAATTCTTTTTGGATTTGCAAAAAAAATCTTATTTGATATAATCACACACATTTCTATATTTCTGATATTTACTTTGCATACTAATCATGTACACACATAATTATGTAACACACATAATGCACATGAAACAGAAATGCTAACTGTGTGTCTCAGGTGCTGGCTGGAATGTACACTGTGATCACTCTAAGCTTCAGACATAGAAGAGAATCATAAGGAGAGAGGAGGAGCCCAGCTGGGGGTGAAGGATAAGATTATCCCTGCAGTAGAAAACAGGATGCTCCTGCTTTGTGTCCTACACATGCTGAAATGACACAAATGTGGCTCTAAACCATTGAAGAGCAGAGAGAGCAGAGCAGACACTGTGAGGTTTGGAAGAGGGGAACATATTTCCTTTATCTCCATATTCCCATCCTCTAGCATAAAGTGGGAAGTGCAGGGCAAGCTTAGTAAAGAAATGGCTGCTGAACATAGGGGATGTTGGAAAGCTTGAACAAGGTCAGATACAGAAGGGCTGATAATCTGGCTGAAGACCTGTCCTGCTTGTATTCCAGGAACATGCCGCAGCTATGGGCTCATGTGCCTCTTAAAAATGAATTGATTTTTTAAAAATGATTCATGTTGGAACTCAGGTGGGCTATTGTGCATTTTCTAGGAGGAACTGTCAAGTCAATAATCAAAGAGAGGTACCTGGAATAGTAGAGAGAACCACGCCTCAGAGAAGCGGAAAGCATTAAGTAAAAAAATTGAAGGATGAGCAATTTGAGCCGCTTCAGTTGCTTAAAGAGTGAAGTGGGTGACAATTGAAAGAGGTTCTGACTTCTCCACAAAAGCAACAAGCCGATCAAAAGCATAAAGCATGGACTATGCAGGAACATAAACAGTCAGGCTAAGTAATCGAGACTGGTACACCCAAAACTAAACACAGCAACTGTTCTTGTTTATCTAACATTTTCCCACTTACCAGAAATTTTTGGTTATTGAACTGAAGACCTTTAATTAACACAAGAACATTTTGGCAGGTTGATGAGATCTTGGCTTTGTGACTCTGGAGATGTGTGACCTTGGATGTATCACATTTTCCTGCAGGGCCATAGCTTCACAGTGTATAAGTCAGTTGTTTCAAATGATCTGTAAGATTGCTTCTTCTCAATTTTATAGCTCTGCCTTGGAAATAGCGGATTCTCAGTACTACAAAGGCTGTAATGAACCTCTTTATTGAGAGAAGTTGAGACAGAGGAAAAGATATCATTAAAAAGTATGTAATTCTAGGCTGCAAAAGAGAACAGGGTTTTTCTTGTTTTCTATTACAAGTGATTTATGAGCCATTAAGTCAGGCTGAGAAGATGTGCATTCAATTTTATTTTGCTCCTTAATCCAAAGAGGGCTGCAGGCTTCTGGCAGCTGCCACCATAGCATCTTGCAGGTGCACACAGATGATTCAACCTCTTTAAAACCCTCTTTTCTCAGTACTAATAGTCAATGATCATGTCTTAGTGATAGAACCACACAGAAGTAGCCTCAGGTCACCATCCAGCATTAAAAGGTGTTATAAAATCAAATATGAAAACATAAACTAATGCTGAAACTTTAACAATAGGGAAATAAAGCCCATACAGGGAAGTTAGGATTCCATGATTGTTGTATCGTGGCACCTGAATATTTCAGTTTCTTCCTGTCTGACTCGTAATCCATAATTTTCAGTTTAACTTTTAAAATTATTTAATTTTTATTTACATTTAGAATTCACTCTTCTATGTTTGCATCTTTAACCTTACTTAAAATTTATTTCATAGATACTTACTTCAAAGTTATTGTCATGGATGACCAGCAAACTGATAATGAAAAGGTAATTATTTTAATTACATGATGCATTAAAGTTACACTAAGCACTAAGCACACTAGGGTGTTATCTTCAATAAGTAAATTTTGTTGCCTAATTTAATTTTGCAAATAGAGACTATTTTAAATCCTTAGTTTTAATTAATTAATTACTTTACATCCTGATCACAGCTTCTCCATCCTCCTCTTTCCTAGTCTCTTCCTCTCACTTCACCTCCACAAGCTCACTTTTCCTTTCTTCTAAAAGAAATGGAGGCCCCCCCAGGGGTACCAATCTTTTTGGCCTATTAAGTTGCAGTAGGCCTAGCCAGATCTTCTCCAATTGAGGCTAGGCAAGGCAGCACAGTGAGGTGTAAGGGATCCATAAGCAGGCAACAGAGGTAGAGACAGGCCATGCTCTTGCTGTTAGGGTCTCATATGAAGACCAGCCTGAACATCTGTTACATATGTGCCTAGTTCCATCCCTGGTGAATGATTCAGGTTCTCCTGAGCCTCTCTGGGCCCAGGTTAAATGGTTCGGTAGGTTTTCTTGTGTTCTTGACATTTGACATTTCTGACTCCTTCAATCCTTCCAGAATATTACCCAAACTCTTCAAAAATATTCCCCAAACTCCATGACAGTGGGTCTTCTGCATCTGTTTCCATCAACTGCTGGGTGAAGCCACTCAGAGGAAAATTATGTTAGGCTCTTGTCTGAAAGTACAAGAGAATATCATTAGCAGTGTCAGGGGTGAGCTCTGTCTCATGGCGTGGGTCTCAAGTAGGACCAGTCATGATTGGCTATTACCTCAGTTTCTGTTGCAACTTTTATACCTGCACATTTTATAAGCAAAACAAATTGTGGCTTGGTTTGTGTCCTCACTCCTCCATTGGAAGTCTTGCCTACTTACAGGAGGTGACTGTTTCAAGTGCCATATTAGCTATCACTAGAGTATGCAGCTAGGGTCACACTTAGAAATTCCTGGGAGTTTCCATTGTCCTAGGTTTCTATATCATCCCAGATTCCAGTTCTCTCTCCTAATTCTCTCTCTCTCCCCTTCCCTGCATTTGAGCCCTCCTGTTGACCTTCCCACCCCCTCTCCCTCCCCATCTATTTCTGAAGTCTATTTTATTTCCCTTTCTTGGTGAGATTCAAGAAGCTCCCTTAGATTTTCCTTGTTACTTAGCCTCTTGGGTACTGTGGATTGTAACATGTTTATCCTGTACTTTGTGGATAATATTCATTTATAAGTGAGTAATACCATGTGTATCTTTCTTAGTCTGGGTTACCACACTCTGGATGATATTTTTTAATTCTGTCTATTTGCCTGCAAATTTCATGATGTTCTTGTTTTTAGTAGCTGAGTAGTATTCCTTTGTGTGGATATAACACATTTTCTTTATCCATTCTTCAGTTGGGGGACATTTGGATTGTTTTCAGTTTCTGGCTATTATTAAAGCTGTTATGAACAAAGCTAAGCAAATACTCTTGTGGCATGGTGGAGCATCTCTTTCATTGGATCATTAAATTCTCTTTTATTTCTCTTTTGTCACTAAGACCATTGCAATGTTTACCATTTTAATTAAACTGTCTCATCAAGACATATCTATTTTGTGTCCAAGTTTGACACTTATAATCTGTGAAGTGAATTTCTGAGTATGTTCATTTTTAATATCAAATTCAAACAAAGTATTTAGATACAGATATCAGATTATAATAATATTACCTATTCAGCCAGACTTTACGGAGAGTATATCTAGAAATGCTATAGTCATAAAGGAAAAATCCTTCATATTAAGGTAATGGGCATGTGTGCTTTATGGTTCCCAATTCATTTTTCTTTTAAGTACTTTTCTGTTAGTACTATAGTATTGATTAGTAGCAATTAAAATACTGCCCCTTTTGGATATGTAATATTTTTTGACTATGCTGTGAGTATTGTTATTAAGTACTTATTTTTATTTTATGCCTGTGAATGTTTTGTCTTTGCATATGATGACCATAATGGCCATAAGAAGATTCTGGATCTCCTGAAGATAGAGTTACATTTGGTTGTGAACCACTACGTGTGTGGGTGAAACCAGACTCTGGTCTTCTTTAAGACGAGACCATGAAATCATTTTTACAGCCACTGTTTTGAGCATAGCTATCCCAAACAAAGAGTTTCATGCAAACAACCATGTTGGAAAAGTAAAACAAGCATAGAACTGATGTTTCATAACCATGAAGTCATGTTTACAGCCACTTTGAGCATAGCTATCCCAAACAATGAGTTTCATGCAAACAACCAAGTAGGGAAAGCAAAACAAGCATAGAACTGATGTTCATGGGATCATATGATAATCTAAGTTTCAACTGAAGTGAGTCAACCCATTTTCTTTTTTTTTATAATTTATTTTTTTTCAAATCGTAATTCATTCACACAGGGGTTATAAACACAGAAAGGCAGGATGAGGGGAAGGGAATGACAATGGAGTGTGGGTGTTCAAGGGGAATAAAGATATCTTCAGAACTGGGTATCGGCTGGGTGAAGGTTCAGGGGACAAGTCACTATGACTCTGCCTATGACTCGTTTGTCCTTATCTAAGTTGGTATTGTCTGCCAAGGCTACCTATTTACAAGGTCTATGACTACTAAGGCTTGTAAATTTCCACAAAACCTGCCTGTCTACATTAGCTTATAGCCATCTGTTTCAATGTTTTTCCACTGAGACCCAAGACTTGGTGTTAGCATACATGTATGACAGGCCTATTTTCTGTACATTCCCCCTTTTAGGTACTCTACTGGCTTTTTCTTAACAAAAGCACATGTAGAGTGCAATATACCACTAACATTGTGTCAACACCCAAAGCAGAAAACTAGCAAACCACATCTGCCATCAACCTCCAAGTCTTGACATATTGGATGTGGCCAGAAGCTCAGGGGATATGAGAAACCATGTTAAAATTCTAGAAAGACATCTACAAATAAAGTCAAGTAGGAAGAATTGATTTAAAACCCATTCTTTTCCATTCCAGATGGCAAATCCCATAACAATCAGAGTTTTCCAGATACCGTGACCAAATTGTAGATAAACTGACCACATGGTAGACATGGAGGGAAACTTTCAGACAAAATTTAAGACAGATGGCTAACAAAATTCAAAGAGCTTCAAGACCATGAGAATTGGCTAAATATTCTAACAGAGAAATTTCACAAAGAGGTGAAGTAATAGTTTAAAACTCACACAGAAATCTTTGATCTGACAATACAATGCAAATCACAATATCATAATTGATCAATTTTAAGAAAGATTAATAGGATCACGCAGTAGATATTTAAACTATAGGCATGATCTCTAAAACTATCATGTTCAGAAAGTATTTGAAATACACATGTGGAAATGAAAAGGCATGAGAGAGCTTTGTATAGTATCAACAGGAAATGTTCAGGTGGCTAGAGAAGTTTTCCAACATAGAGAAAGACACAAACATTCAACGACAGAAATGTCAACAGTAGGACTAACTGAATCTACTCAGAAGCATCTTAAAAGCGGTCTCACAAAGGGGAACAATAAGAGGTAAGTTTTCATAGCTCCAAGGGAAAACAATAAATAACATATAGATGTGGCCCAACTCATTTGAGAAAAAAAATCTCAGAAAAAACTCTCTGTAAGAGAGATATAAAGCTTTTTTGCTAAAGAAAATAAACTTGCCAGTCAGGAATACACTACCCAGCAAAATTATCCCTCAAAAAAAATACAGATGGAGACATTCTCAGATAAAGACAGAGAAATTATCTCCTCTAGATTTGTTTCAGAACAAACTACAAAGGGAGTTTTTCAAATTGAAAGGCATAATGATGAGAATGATTGAAGAGTGATAAGCAAGACTCACTTATAAATCAAGTAGATGTCTCTAGAATATTCCAGCATTGGAAGCAGGCTGCATGGCCATTCATAATGTTAGTGTGAGTATCAAAAACTACCAACTCACGATAAGTATGTGTGTTATGTAATAAGCAGCACAGAAATACATAAAGTGTGATGGCAAAAAAAAAATCAACCTGTATGGAGGAATGGAGAGCAAATGTGGAGTTTTGTTTGTGAATGTCCCTTTACCCCTTGAATTTGATTAGGTGTTGTCATTGACATTAATCTGCCGTCTCTTCTAATGATGGCATTAAATTTTCTGGATAGATTTAAGAGGTAAATACAGTAGGAATTTCTCAAAAGTGTATCAAAAACCAAAATGCTAACAGCACTAAGGATTAATATTCTGTTCTCTCCTCTCTCCTCTGTCTCTCTCCTCCCCTTCTGTCCATGTGTGTGTGTGTGCATATGCGTGTGAGTGTGTGTGTGTGTGTGTGTGTGTGTGTGTGTGTATGGTTCTAATATCATGTATTTTCTTGATAAGGATTCCTGCATTATGTCCTTGGTTTCAAGCATAAAATCTTTCTGTCCCTCTATATTGATTTATTTTCTTTTCAGATGACTAGAATTTCATTTTCTCATTGCCTTAGATCACAGTCTATGATAATTCATAAAATATACATAAAATCTCCATAACCACCCAAACTCCTTCTTTCCTAAATCAACAGCATTCTACATGTTCATAGTCAAGCGCTAGTCATTAAAAGACCAGTTAATAGTAAAAAAAGAGAGCACTTTGTAATTGTTCAATTACATTACAAACATAAAATACTATGATGGTTATAATTTAATATTCAGATACTTGGCAAATTCCTTGCATTACCATTTCTGCATTAGTAAATTTAATTTCCATTTTATGTGAAATTATATATTTAATTAACTCATCAATTCAAGTCATTGCATAATTTCCTGCCTGTTATATTTTGTTATAATAGCATCATTGTGCTATTGCATGCCTGATGTCTATGTGGAAATTAAAATTTCTTATTAGAAATATAGTTATTAGATCAAATGTACGTAAACTGTGAGTTTTTAATAATGATGAACATTATGCTCTTGGAGCACACTAAATGTAAGGACTGCTATAATATAGTAATACCCTTGGTAAGAGAAACAACAATGTGATTTGCTGAAGAGGGAGAGGGAGAGAAAATGGAAGGCATTATGAATGGTCAGACGCTCATGACTAACATGGAGTGAGTCCACAAGCAGACTAATTCTTCTTGTAACAGGCTTTATAATTTATTGGTGGAAGTGCATAGGAAGTGTTTTTGTTTCTTTGGGGGAACCATTGGAAAATGGGTGGGATCTAGTATGGGAACAGATGATACATGAGTGCCAGATGATGCTGAAGCAGCCACAGGCCACAAGGAAGACTGACAAGAAGTGATATTTCTTTCTTGTAATGAGCTACAAGCCCCAATACTCTCTCATGCACACAGCATTTAGTCTATACTGATGGATAAACTAAAACATTTTTACAAGAGCCCAATTAAATTTTAGAAAAAGAACTAAAGGCTCATTCTTAACAATTCCAATATATGAGGGAAAGATGATAAGACTGGCAACCTGGAGCTAGTTTATGATATCAAGCTGTAAAGAAGGAGAATGGATTCCCATACCATGTACAAACTGGGTTCATACCATGTACAAACTGTTGAAAATATTGAAGATTTAAGAAGTTTGGTCAGGCCTCTATCCCTGCCTTTGCAAGATTAGAATTGCCACAGCCCTTCTATACTTAAGGAAGGGAGGAGATGTCAGGGGCAGCCCTGCTAATACACTGAAGGCCTAAAATCAGCCATAGGTCTAAAATCAGCAATAGGCCTGTCATACATGTATACTAACACCAAGTCTTGGGTCTCTGTGGAAAAACATTGAAACAGATGGCTATAAGCTAATTTAAACAGGCAACTTTTGTGGAAATTTACAAGCCTGAGTAGTCATAGACCTTGTAAATAGGTAGCCTTGGCAGATAATACCAACTTAGATAAGGACAAGTGAATCATAGGCAGTGTCATAGGGACCTGTCCCCTGAACCTTCACCCAGCCAATACCCTGTTCTGAAAGATATCTGTACTCCCTCTGAACACCCACACTCCAGTGCCATCCCCTTCCCCACATCCTGCCTTCTTGTGTTTGTAACTCCTCTGTGAATAAGTAAAAATTGTGATTTGATTTTAAAAAATTAATAAAAATAAATTTTTAAAAAAAGAAGTTTTGTCAACTTGGTTTAAGCGACCATCACTAACAATTATGTATTCCACAAAGATTTATAAATATTAAAAAAATATTAAAAAAAGACTCTGTATGTGTTTGTTTGTGTGTGTGTGTGTGTGTGTATACACTCTGTGCATAGTTGTGTGCTTAGTGGTTCACAAAGACAGTGTTTGGAGTTTGATTCTTTCCTTCCACCATGTAGGTGCCCGAGATGGAACTCAGGCCCTTGGGCTTGGTGACAATGCCTTTTCCAACTAACAATAATTGAAAAGATAGTTTCTTGACTCAGGCAGTATCTCAATAGTAACATAATACAGTGTTCTTCACAATCTTCCTCTAAGTAATGGCCTTTCATTTTCAGTTCTTGTTAGGACAAGTTGTGACAGATTTTCTGTTCTTGGTCCAGGAATTCACTCTCCCTTCAACTCCTTCGAGCATCTATCTTTCTGTTTTAAATGGCTCTTTTCCAGATTCCTTAAAAATAAAGTCCTAGGGTAATCTCTTTTAGATTCCTTCTCATATTTGTTTAGTTTCAGTCTCTGGCTTGAAGCATCCTCATGGATGATTTCAACATGTATCACTACTTGGAGATGAATCTACATATTCAATATCCTGTATAAGCTCATCATTTGTATGCATGACCCATATCTCAGAATTGACATAGCCACAACTAAACTCCTGTTTTAATTTTCTTCCTGGTTTTCATCTCTTACTATCTTCTCATCCTTAGGGATGCTTACTTTATACTAAGAAATGTGAATTATTCAGCCCCAAAAGTTTAAAGTCAGTATTTACTTGTCTTTTTCTCACACATTGTTGTAACAAAAAAATAATCATTACTTTCATACTTTAAAATATATTACACTCTTGAAGTTGAAGAGATAGATTTACAGTAAAACACTGAAATGAAATCAGTCTGATTCCCAGCATCTGCATGTTTCCAGAGTATCCAGTGATCTCTTCAGGCATCCTCAGGTACACTTGCACATGCACAGAGAAATATATACAATAAATATTAAATATATATATCTAATACACACAGTCCTCTTTCTCATCATGTTCTCTAGGATGGATCTTGGTTGAGTACCACTATTTATCTAGCTTTAAAATTCATTTTTATTTGGTCTCACAGGTTCCACTTCTAACCTACCTGCCACTACTCTAGGTATTTTAACCATAGTCATCAAAATGAAATTCTAATACTCTGTGTACATTCCCAAAGGCTCCCAATTTGTCTCTGAGTTGCACCAGTCAGAGTTTGCAGAACTTAATCTATCTTGGATGAACCTACCTTTGTTGTTACTTTTACTCTAACCACATAACTTTTTCTCTTCTTCCATCTGCCTTCATTTGATCAGTTCTGACATTCCCACTGTAAAACAATCAAACAAGACAAAACAAAACAAAAAAACAGACAAGGGCAAAACTTTTGTGTCCATGCCTGGACACTGTTCTCTTCTTTTTCATCAGTGAGAATGCCATATCCTCTAAACTAGCATCATTTCTGCCCACCTCTCCATTTCACATCTTGCTTAATATATGTGAATGTACTTCCCTCCAACTCCCTAAACAATTACTTGCTTCCTTTCACAACTGAAACAAGACAATTACAAACGCTAAATTGTAAAGTCTTCTCATCTCTTTAGAAATCAGTTGCAGTTGTATCTTGGGTATTTCTAACATTTGGACTAATATCAAGAAGAGGGGAGACAAAAGTGTGAATGCTTCAGTGATTCTTAGAATGGGGAACAAAATACTCACAGGAGGTTATATGGAGATAAAGTATGGAAGGAAAGGCCATTCATTGACTGCCCAACTGGAGATCCATCCCATATTTGAAATAACTCATTGAGCATTATATATTTTAACCAAAAAATTGTGCCAGCCACTAAAACATAAGGGGAAGAAACTTTGAAACTAGTTGTGCAGATGACTATGGGAAAGTGTGGAGGGAAGTAAATGAATGGAGGTACACAGCAGTACTATGATTCGCTTACCTTCTTTTACACAACATACATATGTCTACCATCGCTGAACTAATGTAGTGTGATAATTATATTTCAGATAAATATTGAAAGAACACAGGTTTACTATATCTCTACAAAGCTGGTAATAAATTTATAATTTTTTGTGTTTGCATGCCTATGGGATTATATGCACGTACACATGTGTACACATGTGTAGTATCTGTGGAGAGGAGTGGAGGCTCCTGGGGGCCTTGGACCTGGAATTAGAACTGTATCTGAGAGATCAGACAATGATTGTGAACTCTGGTCCTCATTTAGCTACTGAATCATCCCCCAGTTGAAGTAATTTAACAATTACATTTCCCACACCTTTGTACCTCTGTTATATTCTTAACTCTCAGTGACTATAACAGAAGAATAAAAATGACAGTATGTCTTATAGCTTAGATTCAACCATAGAAACCCTGCATTTCATGCTTTTGTGGTACCAGTCATACTGGGTTTTATTTCCATGTCACTCTGGTGTTTTTGAGAATCAAGTGTAGACTTTATCTTTTACACTAAACCAGCCAGTGGAATGTTAAGGGACTGGTAGTTTCTGTGGGTGCATCCCTGAATATACATTAAGAATGCACGGGGTTGGAAATAAATTCAAATAGTACTCAAAATCCTTAAAATTTTAGAATATTGAACTCATATCTCAATTTTGTTTCAGGTATTTAATATAATAAAAATGTAATATAATAGGAAGTATGGTTCCTATACTCACAGAACAAAATTGTCTGTATGAACTCCACCTTTTACTGAAGGCATCATTACATTTAGGTTATAGTGGTGAGTATATTTCATGACAGGCAGAAAGGATATATCTTTTGAAACATGAGCACATTTTTCTCCTTTTAATTTTTCAATATTTTACACACAGTTTTGAAAGTGGGCATTTGAAATGATACTGTATACAAAGAATGCCAAATTCCAATGAGTGCCACTTTGATTGTTATGTCATGAAGCAACTTGATAAGGCAGAGGAACGATGTGCTGCTGTACCCTATATAGTGCATTTATACCATACAAGGGCCTTTTGTTCACTAAAGTAATAGTTCTCAGGAAAGACTCCTTTGGGGATTAGCTGGCAGAGTGGCTTCTCACACAAAGGCCTCTTTTTCAATAACAATTCACTAATAAATTATGTATAAAAATACAGCTGCTCAAACAGATTAGCATTTTACAGGTGCTGTACTGTGATAACAAGCCACGCACCCAGAACCTTCTGTCATGATTTCTCTGTTATAGGATATGTAGAACACCTCCACAACCTGGTGCCCTCCAAGAGGGATAAACTTGGAAACCAAGAATGTTGTGTTTGTCCTCCAGGGATTGTTTTTGTTGTTGTTTTTATTAATTATGGTGAGTTCTTTAATAAGTCTCTAAGATATTGTGTGACAATTCACATTACATTTTACTTCAGTAATACAAAACTATTTTTTGATGTGTATGTTCTCATTCCTGAGATTAATTAAAACTAACAGTATTTACTAGGAACATGGAATGTCTAAGCTATGCAGAGTTCTTGCTGCTCTCTCAGGAGAATGTCTGATTCTTGTCACCATGTTAGGTTGCTCATAACAAACTGTGTGATTATCTATAACCACCTTGTTCACTAGTTTGGCAGAGTTTTGTTTATTTCAATTATTGTTTTTGTTTTATTGTTGTTGTTTTTCTGCTATTTATCCCAGGATAGATAGCTCATGAGCTTTGAGGAATTCTCTGGTCTCCGCCTCTTATCTCCCCATAGTAGCGCAGGGATGACAGGTATGGATCACTGTGGCCAGGTTTCCATGGTCCTGTGCATTCAAACATAGGTCGGGAAAGGCACCCACTGTACCCACTGAGCTAACTCCCCAGAACCCATGCAAGAGCTTTAGAAACATACAAATGTTACAGCAGCTAAAAGTCTTGACACTTGCTACAATCAAGAGAAGGACATTTCAGCCAACTCACAGGTAAAAAAGCCCATTTACTGTGTTTATATTCTGATTTATAGTCTGTCACCATAAAAATCAACCTTACTTAATATTAAGCAATAGAGACAGCTCTGATATAAAAATGGGAAAAAATTAGACACTTGTGTACTTATTTAAAGAAATACATAAGACTAAGGCAGGATGCCAATTTAAATGGAATCAGTAGGTTGTCCCAAACTTCAAGACACAAAGAAAATAGTGCAACGCAGTTTTAAGAAGAAAATCTCAAGGGTACTGATCAAAGGAGGCTTGAAGTCTTTAGGCATAGGGAGGAACGTCAGGGAAGGGGGAGCATGGCAAGGGCTGATGTGAGGTGAAACTAACAAAACCAGACTGATGAAGAGGAATCGGCAACTTGAGGTTATTTGCCTCACTCCTATAACAAATGCTTATTGATTACTAACCATGAGGGACTTTTCAAATCCTCAAGTAATCTCAAATGCGATGGTGAAAGGTCATCTCCATAGGTGAACCAAAGATAATTGTATAAATAACTTGTAAAAGAGACTAATTTCTCAAAAATAGAATAGTTTACACCTTTTTAACTCAAAGGTAATGGCAAATTTTCCTCATAAAAGATTGTCTTTCTGCACAAAGCTACATTCAGTGAAATCCCAAAAAGTCTCTTCTCCTATGACCTTAATTAAGATCATTGTGAAATATATTGGATGGCTTCTCCCCTACTCTTGTCTGTTAGAATATATGTTAAAGCTGTAAAAGCATTAACTCTAAAATGAGTATCTCTGTGTCCAGGTATTAGGGCAAAGGGTTTAAACCTTCTTATTAGTTGAATCTCAGAGCTCAAAAGATGATTGTCTTTAGTTAATAACAAGAAAAGATAAAATAAGGAGAAAGCAGAATTATTTTTAAGTAATACATGAAAACATAGGATTACCAACACATTAAAAGATAGGATGCCCTATAGGTGTAGACGGTGCCTTGTACAGTACAAAAGCAGAGAAAGGGGGAAATGGAGTATTTCCTTAGAGTTAATTACACAACTATAAAATCTAATTTGCATCTTAAATTCCTCCCAGCATTTCCTATGAGGTGCATTTCATTATAGGTTTCCCTTTCCAAATTTATCCCATTATAAGTCACAGATGGAAGTGTTCTATTACCTCTAGTTCTTGAAAACAAAACAGAGGCTTTTTATGACTCAATTTTCTTTCCCATCACAGTACTCGTGTGTGGTAGAACTCGATGATATCCCTTCACAGATGTTTGTAGGTTTTTCCTTGGTTGTTTCTCTTTACTGGATATCTGTTTATTTATAAAATAGACTTTTATATTTTTTATGTACTCTGTCTCCAATTACTAGAATTACCTTAATGATATTTTTATCTCTTGAAAAATAATATGCATTTATACAAATCATTTTAACCATATTCACTCCATTTTTCCTGTTCTTATCATTGTAGGCACACAAACTTCTCTCTCCTACTTCATGTCCTTTCTTTTTTTAATAATTCAGAAAGTCCAATTAGTACTCTCCATATGTGCTTCTGTGTAAGGACATTCATCAGGGCTTGTGCAACCTGTCTGTGGCTAGATCCCTAAAGAACGATGAACTTTTCTCCCTCAGAAGCTGTCAACTGACAATTGCTTCTTGGCATGTGGTGGGGTCTCAGGGCTCCTTTCTAATCATGATGAAACCCTGGTTTGATTGTTCAAGTCTTGTGCAAATAATTCCAAGCTGCGATGAGTTCATGTGTGCAACGTCCATGGTTTGTGCAGAGGACTGCATTCCATAGCATTTGTCTTATCTTCTTTCACCTGAGTATTGAGGAGGGAAGAGTAATACAGTAGTATCACATCTATGGCTGAACACTCACACTCACTTTCTCTCAGAACTTTGAAGAGTTTGAACCTATTCTTTGATCACAGCTCACTGTTGAAAGAAGCTTTTCAGACCAATGTTGAGAACAGCATGAATATATAATTTATATTTTTAACTATTATCTCCATACTCATGGCTTTTTGTCCAAAATTACAAGCATGAAACTCTTCCTGTAAAAAAAGTCTCTAATCAGAAAATAGTCATGTATCCCAATAACAGACATGCCACTGTTGTATCAGGAGGTGCTTCTTTGCTGGTTTGTTGTAGGGTCCAGTGCAATGTGAGACCAATGCTGTCTTCTCCAAACTCTAGTGTCCTCCATACTACCTTCCACAACTATGAAAAGCAGAGAGCATATTTTCTCAACTATTTGAGATCAATTTCTCTGTGTACTACAACAAAACTGTGGTATCTTCAGCAATAGATTCTTACCATACTGTTCTTGGTAGACAATCAAGAGCCATTATTACAGACTATGCTATTTTGAGTACCTCCTTGTCCAACAAAAGTGTCAGTATCTTCCTTATTATTCTCATTTAATAATAATGTCTTCTGGGAATAACTTCTGGGTATAACTAGACTTCCCAATGGTTATGTTCAAGCTTGTGCTTCTATATTCCTTACCATTTTAAAAGAATGTGGAATGTGACTTTTCTGACTATCCCTAAATTATCTCCAGAAACAAAAAGATAGAAGACAATACACTCTTCAGTGACTCCATTCCTCAATTAAATATAATAAGAATGTAAAGAGATACTTTCCTTAGAAAAAATAAAAGCTTTACCATCAGTATAAGATGACAGAGAAGACCACACAATCAATAATGCAGACATTTGAGGAAGAGTCAAAAGAGAGGGTGGATGGATAAAGAGATGCCAGGGCTCTTAATTTCTAACCTCTGTGCTGAGCTTCCTTGACACAAAAATAGAAGACTGAGAGAAAGAGCCAGGGAAAGATGTGAGGTCTGGCACACTTCTCAAATATTTCCTTTGTATCAAATGAATAATTATCTTTGAAACACATCTCACAGAGGTGAATGATAATTGAAGAATCACCAGGACACAGAAGAGGTGTGTGTGGTATCCACCTAAAGACTGGAGCCACTGTGTGAGAAGAGGTACATCTCTTACAAGACTAATCAACGTTTTATTTCCTCTACTGGAGGCACTGACAGTTGGCACAAATACAGAAAAAGAGGAATAAAATCACAGTCAAAGCAGATGAAATTTAAAAAGAAATTAAAAAAAAAACAGACTTTCTCTTTTCCAACCCAGTCAGATCCTAACGCAAGAAGAAGACAGCATACACCAGGAAGGTTTTCTACAGATCATATCATCACTATCTACATGGAGACTGGAGTGGAAGGTATCATCACAGACTGCACTGGATCCTGATTCTCCAGGTCCCTGGAGTTCCAAGTCTGATTAGGGAAGGAGTGATGGTCACAATGAAAGAGCCAATCCAGAGTTAAGATGTGTGTTCTCATCTGGTTTGAAAAAAACTTCTACTTAAATGGGAGGCACACTGTGGCAATACACAAATATCAGGAACTATTATAAGATTAGATATGTTTTAATAAAATTTAGGATCATAGCACTTTTGATTTATTCATTTTTGTATTTTTGTGGGGAGTATCTTGAGGTTTATTTATTTATTTCAATTTCTATTCTACTAGTAATGGCTTACTACTAATACCACCAATAATACAAAAAATGATCAGAAGCCTATTTGAATTTCTGTTCCCTTATTCTTAAACTATGATAATGCAAAGTCACTTAAAGTGACTCACTGAAAATGATACATCTTGCATACCACCGATTTTAAAGAGACAGTGTTATTTTTTTTAAACTTTTATGGCATTATCCTCTATATCATCTATTCCCATTTTAATAATATAAAATAATATTGGCTATAAAGTGTATACAAATCAAAACAAATGTCTATAACCTGACAGTGTCTGGTCATGGAGTCTTTCATTTTAAATACATTTTCCATTACATGATATTTTTATCCTTGTTTATCCTTCAAGTAGCTATTATTAAAAATACAAGTAACTATGAATGCAAATATCCATATTGTCTTTTTCTCTTGTACATAATACTATGTAGTATTTAGTACAAAACAAAAGTAAAATGGCACATTTAATAATTGTTTTATAATACACATACATACACTAAAATCCATTTTTCTTATTGTGTGGACATGTGTACCATTCATTTGCCAGTTGAAGGGTTCTTTATTGTATGAATATACAGTAGTTTTCTAGCTAGGTCTCTGATTAGCAAGGGAGTTGATTCTAGACTTTTATTATTGTTAATGATGTTAGATGAGTAAGACTGAATATCCATAATTTCATATTTAAAAGTGTAGATGCTTGTATGTGTGTGGGGGTAGGGTGTGTCGGGGTGTGTAATATATGCTCAATAATAAGGTTGCTGATTCAAAGATGATGAAGATTGGCTCTTGCTGGGATCAACAGATTCCCCGGTGTGTTCAGCCTCTCCATCAGTGTTCCAGAAAGCTTTCCTCTCCATTCTTACATGCACAATATCTTGTGAGCGTTCACGTTCTCCCACACAGATAGTAGGAAATAAGTAGGTTTGTTTACAAACTTAAAAATTCTCAAAGTATGAGTTAAAAAGCTTTCATGTTCATAGCTATTTCTCAGAGGCATGACATTCGGTATTGTCTTAGATCTAGTTATATTAGTGACAGAAATATTATTTTTGAAAATTTTATGAATATTAATGATTATAAAAATATATATAACTATCATCATAATATTAAAGTTGTATCATGATGGTGGTGGTTTTTTTGTTCACAATATACAAAATATATACAATTTTTTCTTATAAAATACGTAGTTTTGAAAACTGTATACTCTATGAAATGGCTTCATTGTTTTCACTGATATATGTATCTCACCCACAGATTTTGGTGAGAACTCAAAGCAGTGGTTAGGGTTCACTTGTATTAGGCAACTGTTCAGTTCTTATGAGTTGGTGTGATAGCAGAGCTCCTGATTGACTCTCAGGTGCTGAGAAGCCGCTCTCCTAGGCCAACCTGTAGAGAATCTTTGTCATGATGAACATTCGCTTTAATCTGATGTCTTCTCTGCATCCACTGAGATGAATTTATGTCCCTCATGACCTCACTGCTTTACATCATATTCATACATTTCATATGGTCTACTAATAAATTGTTATCCTGGAAGATGATGGTCATTTGGCTTGTTGAGTATTTTTTCATTTGTGTTCATCAGACTATTGACCTATACCATTTTTTTTGTACTTTCTTTGTCTGACTTTGAAATCAAGGTAAATTTGGCATTTAAAAATGTGTTTGTACAATTTTTGGAAGAGTTAAAAATGGTAACTATTAAGAAAAAGATGTACAACTTAGAACCAAAGAGTGGGCTTAGAGTTCATTCTAGAACAATTAATTCTCACATGCAATGCATAAAATTCCACTTAAAAATAACAGAGCAAATTTTTAGTTGTACAAGGAACGATTTCTAGATCAGAGCATTATAATCTGGCCACAAGAGAAGCCAAACAACTGAAGAAAATGGAAACATTAAGTACTTTGTTTTTCCACAAGAGCTTAAAATATAAACCAAACATAGAGTTTTGGAGGCTCCATAAATACATAGACATCAAACAATGTCTTCCTGAAACATGAGTGGGTCAAAGAAAAAAAAAACAACAAAAATTATTACCATAATGGCAATGGACTTTAAAATCATGAACTCTGATTCAATTATGTTTTGAAATTTGAAAATAAATATCTTCCATGCTTACTATGTGTTAATGAAGATACACATTATATGTATTATATAGTTCTTGAACTGGATAAGTGGTAAGTTGAACTGAATTTGTAAAGTTGAATTGAATTCCTACATACATCTACCATATATATATATATATATATATATATATATATATATATTTTAAAAAAAGGAACATTACCTATTTGGCATAAATACTGAAAGCAGAATGACAAATTATTATTTATTGTTATATTTTAATTCTGGGTACTTAAGTTACGACTAATATTAAATTGCATATGGTATAAACAGATGTTCATAAGCTAAAATGAAAATGCTAACTCCATTTTAAATGACGATCTCCATATGCTACAGGCATTTGTTTATTTTATTTACTTATTAATTTCTAACATTTTATCACTTTTATATTACATATAACTATGTAACAGGTGTAATACTTGAGCAAAATAAATTTATAATCTTGTCATGAGGACTCAAAAATCTGTTGGGTGCATACGTCTTTCTTTCTTAAATTTGCTTACTTTCTGCTGCTATAGAATTGGTTGCCATAATTGTGGAATTGGCAACCACAGGTTGTAAGACATTTTATCAGTCCATGAGCAGCAAAGGTGAACTCTGAAATGATTAGTTTACAAAATGTTTGCTATGGATTTCCTGAAAATTATGATTTGTATCTGAAGATCATATTTCTCATTAGTAAGACTAGAGTCAATGTAGGCAACCTCTCTCAAATATTACCATAAAATTGGGCATAAAAATTAATTGTCTACCATGTAGCAAGGAGGGAAAATATTTAATGGTAATCAAAGGCAAAATGAAGGAGCTAGACAGACAGAGATCAAAGCAGTTAATAAGCATAAAGCTAGATGTACTGCATGCCTTCATTCTTACCATGTGGCAGGCTGAGACAAGGGGATCTGTGGTTCTGGAGTGGTCAAAGTAGAATGAGACCCTGTTTCAAAGCAAGAGGAACCAAAGGAAATGAAAGTGAAGAATCAGTGTAGCATGGGGATTGTGGGGTAAATGATCATCAGTTGTATACAGGGAGGATTGTGCAGTGGTATTAGTAAATTACACAGTCCTTGCCAACCAGGAGCTATGCTTGATCTTCTTGATAGCAAATTAAGAAGTGATGACCTATGTCGAAAGAACAAGAAATACTGCCGATAGCTTGAGAAAACACTCAGCCATTGAGTCAATCTCTGAAACTCTGATTTAAAAGCCATCAATGAAAAATTGGAATCAAGGTTTTCCCTGAACACTGGTGTGAGAAAGCAAACACTCCCTCATAATGTGAAATACCATCAGACATGATGCTGGTATACACACAAACCCATCACCATTCAATGGCAAAAACTTTACAACTGCAAGAACTTTAATACAGGTATTATCTTGACATCTGTGGCACAGAATTATTGACTGAGGGTAGTACTGAGAGTAAATTCACCATTAGAACATTTCATAAATGCTTACAGAAAATGTCAAAACACTAATATTATTATATGGGTGTAGGAAAAATTCTTTCATGGATAAGTGTTTACAATGAATGTGTTTAAAAATGTGTAAGAAAAATTCAAATATAGAATCAAAAGAAGTGAACTACTACCTTGTCAAAAATATGCACGTTTATTTTTACCTTTTATTTTGTAAATTGAGGTAAGATAAGACATATGAAGGTCAAAAGAGAACTTCCAGAAGTAGGTTTTCTCCTACTTCTCAGGGACTTTCTCAGACCTGACATCAGTATGAATAATGACTATTACATATAGTTTAAAGATTAGACCTTGTTCTTTAAAGTCGCCCAGCTACCTCATCTAACTTTAACTGACTATATAGCCTACTACATGACGCATGACTAGCTCTATACCTTTCTACTCTACTGCAGTCCATATCTGTTTTCTCCATTTCTGTTCCAGAATTTCTTACTTTTTTTCCATGCCATTCTTCCTTCCAGAGAGTTCCACATCTTACTTCCTGTCCAGATATTGGCCATCAGCTCTTTATTACAACCATTCAGCAGTGAGACAACCTCCGACACAATTCTAGATTGCTTCTAGGTGTAGAGGGATATCTGGCTTTTAAGTATCTGAGCAGCTGTAGAGGGACAAGTATTTATAAATATAGTGCTGGTGATGGGCCATAGAAATTATAATACCAATATCCTGTCAGCATCTATTTCTTTGCTCGTGCAGAATTAACAATTGAAAATACAGGCACACCTTCATACAGCTTAAAAGCTTACTTCTAACTTATTTTGTTTCATCTAAATTGAAGCGATGAAACCAAGACAATAACTTGAAATTCCATTTAAAGTATGAGTTCCAATAGATAAGAACTGGTGAGTTTATTGGTCACAAAGTCATTAGACTACAAAACTTTAAAAATGATCAGTAAAACTGCAACAAGTAAAAACTCAATTAGCTGTACAAGGTTACAAAGACTTATATGTAACATTATAAACTAGAAATGATTATATAGTATAATACTGACAATAAAACCTTAATTAAAAAAAAAACAACTCAAAGAATTCACAACCCAGTAAGAGAAGACAGTTTGCCGGGATAAAAAATACAATTTTATTAATGATTAAAAAGTGCATATAAGTCTGTCAAGCCTATTGAAATGTACTAAAGAGCTTTTTAAGATAAATATTTTAATGTTATATGTAAAAGTGCTTGCCTAAATACCTCTGTGTACATCATGTGTTCAATGTCCATGGTGACCACAGAAGGGCATATCCTCTGGAATGGGAGTTGCAGGCATTTATGAACCAACATGTAGATGCTAGGATCAGCCCAGTGCCTTATTACCTACTGAGCCATCTCTCCAAACAACTTCTAGAAGGGAATCAAATTTTCTGTATTAATAGTTATTAGTATATTTTATCTATAACGTGTATCTTTTAAAATTATTTTACATAAAATTTCCTAAACTAAGTTAGGTTAAATGAATCTTGGTCCAATGTAATGTCTGAATAACTCATGTGCTTATTACAGATGGTCACTGTGGGCCTATTTAATCTCAGTATAAAGACTAACAAAAGCTAAAGAACCTAGAAACTAAAAGTCTGGTTTGCATGTTCCTTTTCTGTAGGATTGGTTCTCAGAAATGTTTTTCACGGGTGCTTGACTGTAAATCCAAATCTATGAATATTCACAATTTTAGCAATGCTTGGATGACTGCTGGCATATTAAATTCCTGACAAGGGAGGTATTTTGTTTTATTTCTAAGAAATTAAACTTGAGCAATTATATCTCATTATTAACTGTATTTCCCACCTTTACCATTAACATTTCTTCCTGATGAATTGTCTGCTGATACTATTTTCCATATGGGTTTATACTCATACATTTATTAATTTACATTGTTTCAATTAATAATAGTATTTAAAATCTGAGCTATAGAGTGTATATATAAATTTAGGAAGAAACTAGAATTTAAAAGTGTTTAAACTATATTATGCCTTTACTAAAGGCTCTTTATTTTCATGATTTTTGATGAAATTCTGCCTTGTTTGTATTGTCACTGAAAACATAGACATCAGAGGATACATTTTAAATTGCAATTTAGAAGATATTGGGAGTCTGGGTATGTGACTCACCTGACAGAGTCCATTCCAGGCATGCACAGGTCCTAGGTTCAAGTCCCTGCATTGAACTGAACAAGCTAGTGCAATCCTAGCATTTGAGAACTCAAGCTAGATATGTGAGGAATTCAAACTCTCCCTCAGGAGACCAAAGTTAGCCTGGTCTACAGACCCCATTTAAGTAGAAAAAAAAAAAGAAGAGAAAAAAGACCTTTGTGGGAATATAGTGAGTGAACTATGGCCATCAGACTATCTTGGGCCCATATTAACACAATATTTAAAAACAGGCAAATATAATATATTTTCAAAACTGAATATGATTTCATCAGGCAAGAAGTTCATCTTAATATATCTCAAGAAATGAGTTCTAGCATGATCCACAACATTTTCTTTGACCACATTATTAAATAATTAAGATTATAACTGTCTAAACACATATAACAGGAGACAAAATTAAAGTGGTTATTAAAATGTAAATGCATACAAGACAAATAGTTTATTTGTGAAATTCTTAGATAACTACTGGGACACATTTTCTCTCACCAACTATGTATTTATGTAAAATTTGATAAATAACATTCAAACTGTCAAAATTCAACTTACTTATATTTTTATATCTGTACTCCATAACACTTCATATGATAGAAATTAAAATGGAACATTTTCTATTTTTCTTTGGGAACCATTATGTTTCACAGATAAAGAATATATACATGCATAAACGCAAACACATAGATGCACATGCATGTCTATGCATATGCATGCAAACATATAGACATATATAAAGACTGATAAACACAAATAAATGCATATAGATATATATAAATACACATGTGATCATATATATACATAGACACACATATATACATACACATAAACACATATAGACACATACACACACACACATATATATATACATATATACACATAAACACATATAGATACATACATACACACATACACACATATATATATACACATACACACACATGCACACACATTTGCACAAATACTCAGCCATAAATACAGACATGCATATATAAATTCTTAATTAGAAGTTATATTTTGACTATATCATTACAAATACCTGACTCCAAGTCCCTCCCATTTCTACACACCCACTTGTTTTTCTGTTGTGGTCACATGGGAGCTTGTCACTCTCACTGTGTTGAATGAAAACGACCATGAATTGGGCACCTGACCTGAGGTCCTGAGTCTACCACCTCATTACTGGATAGACCAGAGACAAATATCTCTCATTTCATCAATGCTTTTCCTACTTGTATGTGGAGATATCTATGAACTCACTGTGTGAGAGAAATTAAATAACCCACTTGTGAAAATCTGCACTGCTGCTTCCCAGTCAGCTATCTAAGGTCCATGGCAAAACCTTCCTGAAGCGGAAGTCCGTTTGAGCATAACTGATTATCACACCCATGCCTGCCTGTTTCTCTTCAAAGCCATGTAAGCAGAAAAGAAGGGAGCATTTTTCTCAGACTCCTACATTCCTGTGCATTCATTTGTTCCCTGCTTATCTTGCACTACTGTAATTATTTAATTCCAAGTTCAAAATTCCCTAACTAAAAGGAAACTGGAAGCATACACTCTATTTTTGACTGATGGTGGATATAGAATTGTGAGAAAAAATGCAGTCACATGACATACATTCACAGAGAGGGTTCCTGACCTTATCAGCTTTAGTACTTGGGTAATTTTGACTTCTATGATGAGTTTGACCTTTTCAGGAGAGTAAAAAAGAGAGAGACTGTGGAGTGAGTTAGAGAATGTTTCCAGTATTGTGACCCACAGAGCCTAGAAAAACAGGAGCTATTTCAGGTATGTTCTGTGGGGCAAACATTTTACTGAACAGTTTTAGATGCTCCGCTCCTACTTACCAGTGTTCTGTTGCTGTAGTAACAATGACTGATATCTAAAAGGTAAAAAGAAACTGAATCAAGTCTTTGGAAATATAAATTTTGTTACAATAATTCTAGTATTTTAGTCAGTTCCATTGTTTTGTGTGTTAAATAACAATAGAATCTTTCAAAAAATGGGGGAGGGAAGCAATGATAAAGACACTTGCTTTATTATTTTTAAATTAATTCCACATAAAGGATGTCAGTATTTTCTTGTTGAGAAAATAAGCTGCGTTGGTACTCTTGTTTTGCTGGAGCTGTCTCTGACAGGCATGAAAAATTAAGAGTAATGTAACTAAGTTAGGCAAGCAGCACACTCCAGTAATCTCAGCAATGGATGTGCTGAGGCAGGAGGATTATCAATTCCATGTTATTCTATAAGTGGTAATAAGATGCTATCTGAAAATGAATCAAATGGAGGCTGGTGTCCCATTGAGTACTGTTTAATTTAGGGTGTCTTATATTCTCAATAGCTTTTAGTAAATGTCCCTAAAAGTATAAATTAATTTAAGAGGGACATTTTAATAAGAATAGCATTGGTGAGGGTTCTAAGGAGGGGCAAGGTATAGCCAGGACACCACAAGGGCTACATTTTCTGATATGATTTTTATGACACTGTAGATCTAAAATATTGACTTGGAGACTGAGTAGAAAACATAACAGCACAGTTTTCTTCAGAAAATTCCACATAGTGTACCCTGGGTAGTAAGTGAAGGAAAAGAAGTCCTATTCATAGGTCCAATGTGTGGGGATCACGGCTGTGTATGTAATGGTTTGCAACAGGTAACAACATGTGTGAAGAGCTGAAAATTTGGCTCAGCAGGTAAAGGCATTTGCTTCTAAGTCTGACTGCCTGAGTGCAATCCCTGCGGCCCCCTCAAATAAAGGAGAGTACTGAATCCCACAGTTGTCCTCTAACAGTCAAATATACCCTAGCACAGGCTCAACCCCTTCCTCCATACATATATATGTATGTATATTAACATATGGTGATATATTAATAAATGCAGAACAAGGAACATTGTGAAGTGAACCCTGTGGATAAATAGTTATTTACACTTAGAATTCTACTAAAAGTGAAATTATGAAACAAAAAATATGTGACACTGAACATTGCTAGACAATGCTAGGACCTCTAGATTTGTTTCTAGTGGATTGTAGAATGTGCAGATTACCTCAGCTACAGGTGATCCTCCTGTATATGGATCTTGTGTCCATGGCAGCTACATATGAGTGACTAATACGATGACTGTATTTGAGCTGGGCTTGTGCCCAGCATAGCGATCAGCTTCACTCCATGTGTTCTTGGTCTTTTAGGCATTTAAGGCTGAACGTCCTGCCTAACCCTCCATGGGAAGCACACCATATCTCCGAAGTCCCAGGTTCCAGTTCACACAGCATCCTATCTCACATTTTTCACTTGACAAACTGTTTCCTAATATATGCTTCACACCCTGAGGTAGGAAAACTTACTTTAACTAGGCAGGCTACACAGAAAATGGTATGAACATGGGGAAGGGGTGAGCTATAATTTGATTCATCTTAAGTTTTAGTGGAAGGCCTTTAGTTTTTAGTCAAACCTAAAAAGCATAATTGATAATTTAAGATAAATAAAGTCAACAGGTCCTCAAATGTCAGCTATATCAATACCATGTGGTATCATCATCATCCCACCCTTCTTGCTGTGACTAAAAGTTCATACTCTGAAGATAAACCCATTCCCTCTAAATGGGCCAGATATCTATGGCCACTGGTTCTGTCATAAATAGACTCATCTGAAGAAACACACTGTCATGAAAGCTCTGAATTTGAGTGCTGTAAGTACCCTCCCCATTTGGGGAAATTTCTCAGGAACATAGTCCTGTGTAACTGTCTGCATGAAATATACTTTGTTAGATGAACAGGCATAAAGTACAACTTGGACTCATTTAGTTTTAGTGGAAGGTTTTCTGTGCAAGGCTTTTTAGACATGTGTGTTATATTTACCTTTAGCAGGAAAAAAAATTAGAGTCGAAAGTCCATCATTTGTTGACCTTCTAGTTTTTAGTGTTTGGGTTGCTCACTGCTGTAAACCAAGCCTATAGGAACATTATGCTTGCTAAGAAAGATTCTACCAGTGAGCTTGACCTAGGCATTTCCTATTCTTTTAATGAATGCTATGGCTGTATGTGTGTGTACCATGATGACAATTAGTTCCAGCTACCTAATGTGCTGACCACTTTCTGCCAAAGGACATCTCTCCCAGGAAAGTGCAGAGTATGTGACGGAGCCTGCTCAGCCAAAAGGAAGCAACCTGGAAACCCACATCAACATTAGCTCTTAGCAGGGATGAGCAGTGAAACCATTACCTTACACAGATAGGTCTACTGTTCATTTACATGGTGCTGTCATGGGTACAGGAAAAGCTTAAGTTCCTGAGCAAAGACTGATTCCTATAATCTGTGTCCTTTCTCATTTGCCTTCTACTTCCTAGCACCAGAGTCATGTCCGTTTTGTCAAAATTCCAAAATAAATTTGTCCAACGAAATGTATCTTAGTATGATAGACAGAACATGCATCCAAACCATAAAAATGAGTGACAATATTAAATTACATACTCAAACATGCAAAGGGTATTGAATATTTCAGTTGAAGCTTAGCTTGCCAACTAGTCACCTCTAGCTAGTCTTAAGGTGGATATGATGGAATCAATTTTGTTTCTAAAAATGAGAGGGGGAAAACTGAAGCACAGCTGGCCAGAAGAAGATGTCCACCTGTAAGAAAGGCACAGAGAATTGACCAGACTGGAAAGGAGCATGAAATATGGCATAGATGGACAATGGAAAGACGAAAGACAAGGAAATAAATTCAGTGAGTCTACAGAAAGAAACACAGCCTCACGGACACAGACCTCAACTAGGTTCCAGAGGACTCCACTGGGAGACTCCTCCAGAGAGAAAAGTAAAGAGTACATTTTTTTTAAGCTGCTAGGTTTCTTTGTTAGAGCAGTAACAGGAAATTAACTTCATATAAGAGCAGCCTTTATATGTCAAATGCCAAATTAACTGATGTGAGTTCATTAATTCATATTGGATTCAAAATTATCATCTTTGGCTTATTTACATGGGTTTAAAGGAGGTACTTTTATTATTTAATCGGATTTCATTTGCTAACCCACCTCACTAAAGTGGACTGTACCAATTCTTCAAAGCTTGTACTGGAGCGCAGGGCTTTTCAAGTCATCTATTAGCAATCCAGTGCAATTAGCCTTTATTCATGCCTAGCAGTTCATAGAAAATGTGCATTGAAATGACTTTGAAATCAATTCATTTTAACAATGGAGATATAAAAGTCCTTTAAAAACATAGGCCACAGAAAATTGACAAATAGCTCAGAGTGTAGATAATGGTAATGATAAGATTTCATATACAGGAGAATTAGCATTTGTTTTGGATTCTATCACCAGAAGTGAAGAAAAAGTACTAAAACTGTAAGTGAAATCATCTACATGTTAGATAACTTTAATTGACATTCTTCACAATGTAACAAATTAGCAAATTAGTCTGATTTTTCTTAGTTAAATTGTAGAGCTAAGTATCTTGTGATCTTAGATCTATTTCTGAGACATTATATGTACAAAGAAATGTAAAACCAAAGTTAAAAAGAGTACACTGCGTCTCAGTTACTTAAACTCTGTAGTGCATGATTAAATCATAACTTAATGGCATAAACAAAATTCAATCTTGTTTGATATTTAGATATCTAGCTTTTCTATAATCGACCGTTTGTTTAAAAATAATTACAAAGATTAAGTTGTAATTTCAGATTTAAGACAGATCTAGGAAAAAAGTTAGAGGGCCAGTAAGAAGAGATATAGAGAGATAAAGAGAAAAACGATGGAAATAAGGATTTAATAATAGTTGTGCCAGAGAAATGCCAGTATGTCGTTTAATTCCCTTAATACTCATTGTAGCATTAGGCCTTACATCATCTTTATTCTTGCATAGTTATGGTATGGACTGTGTTGGTTTTACGGACACACACGAGTGAGACCTCCTCTTGTGCCTTTGCCACTGTTCTGTTTTGGATTCTCAACATCATCTTACATAATATTTTTCACATTCCATTTATGTTCAGAGTGTTTTATTTACCATATTCTTGCAAAATGTAAATTGAAGTTCTGTTCAGGGAAGAAAAAGTACATAGTAGCCATATATGAGGATATATTTCTTGAATGTCAAGTATGAACTTTTGCTTGGTGTGTTCCCTTTCTTATCAAGTAGGAAAGCATAAGAAAGCCTACTCCCAGGAACACACAAAGGTAATCCTTTTCGTAAGCACATCAATCTCATTACAATGTGTTAGCTAAAATCTTAGGACCCACATAGCAGTTCTTGATGCATCAAGAGAAGAGGGGATGGGACAGAGAAGAGGAAGGTAAAACTGGAAAATTAGTATTGTCTGTTACAACTCCCCCGCCCCCTGGTTGTCATACAATGGAAAGGACACACTTATAAGAACACAGAGACAAGAAGTGACTTGTCACATCAAATATGAACACTACCCAGGAGTACTTCGAAGCTGACTTTGAGTTGTAAATCTGGATGAAGAGAAACTGTCAAACCCTGAATGGAAAGGGAGAATACAAGCACTGTAAAAAAGAGATTTCTGAATGGCTTTAATTTAGCAACATATTGCCTTTGGAAAAATATTTTCCAGAATCATTATGAAATAATTTATATTAAAGGTAGCATAATTTTGTGGTATAAAATAAAGTTTTCAATTTTTTCATAATGTCTTGTAATCACCACATCAATGCTCCTGGTGGCCTGTGCCCCATGAACTTTTAGCTCTAATTTTGTAAATTGTAGTAATCAGTGCAATGTTAGCCTTGGTCTTTGCACTGCATGCACTATATTTTGGTGTATGTTTTTATTTCTGAGAAGTTCCTAGATAAATATAATGGGTTCTGGTCATTTAATTCTATTCTTCCTCTTCAATTCTCCCTGCAACTACTATCTCGTTTGTCTCCCAACTTCATGAGATCCTTTTCTTAAACCTAATATGTACAGATGTGGGTCAACCAGATGGATAGGCTACCTACTACGGGCTATACCTTTGAAAAGAAGAGGGATCTCCTATCCAAAGTAGCCATCACTTTTAGTAGCTCTTCAGGAAGAAGTACAATCTCTTGAGCCTCTCTCCAATTCATAGTGTACATTTAGATATCTAGAGCTTTGCAGATGCATGCGCACAATGGAAATTTTGTTCCCTTGAACATGATGATTTTCAGTGGAGGAAATTTGAGATTGACTCTGTAAAGCAGACGAGAAAACTCCGAGGAAGACACAGACTACTATACCAGACCTAATTCTAGCAGCTAAGAGAAGCAATAACCTGTTTTGCACCGTAAGGACAAACAGCTTCCTCTGGAGAAAGGAGATGAACAAATGAAGCTTCTGCACGCGTATGACCTCTGTTAAACAAAAGAAAACATTGCACACAAAAGTTATTCTTTCTTGGAAAATGTTGACACTCTTTAGTAATTAGAAAAACTGGATTATCTCAGAGCTAATTCTCTATTTCAGTTTGGTAACTGGTTTGTCAGATATTCATTCTAAATTAATCCTAGAACTGCAGAAACATCAGACTGTATTTTAAATTACGTTTGATTTTCAGATAAACAGTCTCTTATTTAGAAATAAGTGTGATTTCTAAAATATGGAGGGAATGAGGCCAGTGGCAGTTGATGGGTTCATCTTTTAGTTAACGTGAATTCACCTTAGTCTGGAATCAATATTCTTCAGATAACCATCAGTCAGCTGAGAAAGTACAAGTGTCCAGCACAATGAGCTAGAAAATGCATCAGATCAAAGCTGCCAGTGAGGCCAGGCAACACTCAGAAGCAAAGTAATCCATGAAAGCCTCTGCATGTGCTCTGTAACTATAGTAAGCTTTGCTCAGACCCTGCAGGTCATTTGCTCTTCTTCAGGTTATTGAGCAACATACTGGAGGCTGGACAGAACTGTTCTCTTAATGGGCTTAGGGAGAGGTCCAAAAACCTAGGAAATACAAATTTCATTTCTCTGGGAAGCATACTTGGCTCATCAGAATGAGCCACTGACAGTGGGTCTTTTAGTCAATGATGCCCCTGACTTAGGGATGATACTACAGAGCTGAGTCAGCTCATGAGACACCTAGCTGGAAGAGATAACAAGGCCAGAACAGAGATGGTTTCTAAAATTCTTCAAGATCTCACCAATTATAAGAGAACCAACATAGCAACCAATCAATCATATTAGAGTTTTCCTAATCTTTCTGGAAAATTTCCCTACTCTGCATAAACAGTGTCCAATGAGCCCTTCTGTCCATCGCTACTTTGATGAATTGATCCCTGCGTGTCAGTAATTTCTAAAGAATAATTATTCTTTGACTTTTATACTACTTGAATCTTGGTCTTCCTTCAATGATTCTTGGGCCATAACCCTCAGTTTTTAACACTCTTCATTTTACAACCCATTGAGACTCTACAGAGAGGGTGATAAAACAGCTAATAGTTATTGTTGTCTGACCAAATAGCAAAAAGAAAAAAGGAAATTATCTCTTTTTCTGTAATTTTAAATGTCCCTTGGAGAGGGGGGGTTCATTGTCTAGCAAATATGTTTGGGGTATCACAAAACCATCTTTAGAACACAAAACTTGTGATGGGGATTTGGAGAAGATGAGTGGTATCAAAACCTAACAGTTATTTCAGTGGTGAGGCTACGGAATGGCTTTCTCAGCTACTAAGGAATATTTATATCTGGACGGCATGTTCTGACAGTGTACTGTGTGTTATTTGAATATCACTTACTTTGCAGTTTGAATATAGGCTTACGTTGGATCGCTGCATTTTCCTAAATAATTACATGGGCCTTGCCTTCTTCCAAGTTCACAGAACTTTCTGACAGGTAGTGTAGTAAAACTTCTCAAACTAAAAGTAACTATAGAAGAGAATGAAGTGGGCTGGGGGACTGAGGGACAGCTTACGGGGTAAAGATGCTCACTGCCAAACGGTACGGCCTGAATTCAAGACCAGGAACACACATAGCGAAAGGATACTTCAAAAAGTTTTCCTCTGGCCTCCACTCATGTGCCATAATGAAACACACACACACACACACACACACACCACATACACATGCAAACACATACATAAAATAGAGAGAAAAAAGGAAGAGAAATTTCTGTGGATTAATGTCAAAAATTTCAAAACATACCTCTAGACAGGGAACTTTCTCTAAGGTGAGAAGATTAGCATCAGTGACACTGACAGGCCCTAAAACATGGAGTATTTCTTACAGTTCTGTGCTGGTTGCATGCTGTCAGTTTATGCTCAGGGTATCTCATCCAGGTGTAGGCAGTGCTTGAAGTCAGAGGCACCCGAAAGCTAACTGGTGCTGCGCACCAATGTGGTAGGTCCATATGGCAAGGAACTGACATTGACAATTAGTCATGATGATGTTAGTGGGACAGTTGAACAGTGACCTGTCAGACCTAACAGACAGCAAGATTCCAGTGGAAGGAACTATTTGAAAGATGAGTTATTTAAAGAACCCAAGAAGAGCCAGCAAACTTCCTTCTGATAGTCTCAGAAGCCATAGTGCTAACATCCAAATGTGCTTCGTAAGACAAACCAGAACAATGGGGAAGGAGAGATTTTAGTCAGGACTTGTCTACAATCAGTGGTGAGAAGAATAAAATGGGAGACTGTTTTTAAATTCTATATTGTTGAGTTGCAATTATCCAAATTTGGGATAATTAGTGGAACCTCCATTGTAGTTTTCAAAAACAATTTTTTGAAAGGTATGGCCATTGTGTTGGTTTTAATGTTTTAAAATCACACAGTAAAATAGATGAATGTTCTTTAATTTGTTAATATATTGAATATATATATGTATATATATGTATTCATAATTTCTATAGCAAAAAATGATTGCTGCCTTCAAATATATCCACTGTTAAGCAATCATCATTAACAGACATTGAATAGTTATTGTGTTATTAACCTATAATATCTTTATCACTATACTTTAGTTTCATTATTGATAATATTACAATATTAGAATGAAACACTTTTGTTTCATCTTTTATGTAAGAAATCAGGTTTTTCATTTTTATTTTATAATCAGTGTTAGGAATCAAATACAAGGCTTGAGAATGATAGAAAATTCGTTTATATCTGAGCTGATCCCAGTCCTTTAATTAAAAATTTTACCATTATCAACTCAGATTCTCTGAAGATAAACTGTCAGATCACTGATCACACAAAAAAGGAAACTGGTTTTTCTTCATCTATGTTTATTTGACATTTTTCAAGTTATACTTTTTATAGTTCCTTTAATTTTTATTTATTAAATGAGAAATGCTCTAGCTTATTATACATAGAAATTTTGTTGCTTTTATTTTACCAATAGCTTTTACAATCTATTATTACATCTTTTAGATACCAAAATGTATTCATTTTATACAGATTTTGGGGTAATATGTTCATATTTGTATATAATTTACAATGTTTTTTTCCACTTCATGGTTTTTCATCTCATTATATTATTTCTATTAGCTCTAAAGTGTGTTTATCTGCAGAACATCTTAATATTTCCCTATAACATCTGCTTTTCTCTAATATTGTTTTTTTATATTAATTCACTCCTTGAAAGTTTCCTCTGATTTTGTATTGTAAGTTTATTTCTAAAATATATCTTTCAGTGTGGGAATATAGGCTGGATCAGAACATTGTGTAAACATATGGGATCTATACAGCCTCTTGCTTTTTATAATGTATAGAAAAATATCAAACCATGGCTAAATTGAACCCAATAAGTTCAGAATTTAAATATTTCTTCATATATATTACTCTATTTTTTCTCAGGTCATTTGTTCAAACAAAAATACATAAAATAATAGCACAAGATTCAAAATTTTATTTTTTGATGAGTTTAAACACTGATCAAACTTCTTTATTGAATTTTATTTCTTTATACCTTAATTTTTCTTGCACTCTGTGTGTTCCTGTTTATATCAAATATCTCCCACTCTTTGAAAATACTCCCTATTCAATTATGACATGTGACTCTAGAAGCCACTTGTAGTAAACTTCTAAGAATTCATTAACATCCTTCCTGATTTGCATATCCCCATGACTAAGAAATCTCTTTCATGAAAATAACTTAAATCAAACTGAAAATGAACTTGGAATAGCAACTTAAACCATTTATTTTTAATATAAGTTCAGCTTTTAAATACAAATATATATATATGTATACATGTGTATATATACATATACACATACACACACATGTATTCTATATGTACATATATATATATATATATATATATATATATATATATACTCAGTGAACTATAGAATTTCATGTACAATGTTTTATTTCCAAAAACTTTATTTCTATGTTTGACAGAATATCAAAGTGCTAGGAAATGAAAACCAGCCTGATACCTGATTGCATGATACTTGATTTTTGTTATAGAAACAAAGATCTAAACACTTTAAATAAAAATTCGTTGGCATTAATGAAAAATATCATTACAAGTGCTCCATCTGCATGTATACCTTCATGCCAGTGGAGGGCATCAGATCTCATTACAGATGGTTGTAAGCCAACATATGGTTGCTGGGAATTGAACTCAGGACCTCTAGAAAAGCAGACTTAACTGCTGAGTCCTTCATTATCACTCTTCATCTAGACTGGAGAGATGACTCAGTGGTTAAGAGCACTGACTGCTTTTCCAGAGGTCCTAGTTCAATTCCCAGCAGCCACATGGTGCCTCTCAGATCTGATGCCCTCTCTGGTGTGTCTGAAGACAGCTACAGTGTACTCATATACATAAAACAAATAAAATAAATCTTTAAAAAAATAAAATATAAAAAGTTAATCTGTTGTAGTAGGTACAATGACTTGTTAAAGTTTAATGACAAAAACTGCTATGTATTTATTAGGTGCCCTTTGATGCTTTGTTTAACATACACAGAAAGTTTATACATTTTAATCAAAGAAAACCTATGTCATCAAATATTTATCATATTTCATAGTTTAAAAATTATGTGTATGGCTACTAACTAATCTTACAAGGAACAACATAAAATTAACATACAAAGACTTTATTACTAATCTAATATGAATTAAGTAAATTAGACACAAACAAGTTAGCAAGACTTTTGAGGAAAACACTCCATGTGTAGGGTGTACAGTGCTTAGAATAGCAGGTTTCAGAGGATTAGAGCAATTAAAACTACTACACTAACCTGAAATCTGGAAGCTAATCCTCAGAGAAGGAAATAGCCCATGCTCACATCATCAGTAATGATTGTGTTGTATTGCTAACTAACACTCTGATAGCTGTAGCTCATGGCCTTCAGAACTGAAAATTCCGGAGTATATGTAAGACCTCTTAATATGTTTTTCCTTTATTTCCCCCTTTGGTTAAATTAGACCATTAGATGATTTTTGCAACAAATATATTTATATTTACTCTAGTAACAGTACTTTAAAGTATTTAAAAAACAGAATTATACTTCCAACAAGAGAGAAGCAGGTATTTTCAACAGAAGAATTTACAGAGCCAACAATATTCCCTGAAATTGGTTTTTAAAAATCTACATCCCAATTCAGTCTTTGATACAGTAGTGTAAACCTATGCATTAGTGACACATATAAAAATAATAAAATATGTTTAAAAAGATTGATGTCTTCCAGGAGGTAACACCAAGGTCTTGGGTCAATGCATTAGGTTTGGTTTGATTTATTTCACATTCATTTTTGTTAATAATAATCTCCTTTTCTAAACCATCTAAGAATGTTAATTAAGTCTTTGCTTAATTTCACAGTTGTGTTTAATTAGCTCAATCACATTTTAAACGTAACGAGCTATAAAAAGACCAACCTATTGACAGAATGTTTAATGTCAAATTGTTAGCTGGCAGATTTGATCCCTGAATGATCACTGGGTGGGAAGAAAAATGAAAGATATCAAAAGGAAGGCATGCACATGCAAATTTTGCAACCTGAGTGTTAGTGCAGCAATGCAAACAGTTGCTTTTTTTAATGTGGGAAGAAGCTAAGACCAGAAGCATTTAGAGGAGTATGTGCTATCCACTAAAGCTTTGCCATAAAGGCAGAAGATATATTGCAGAAGATTTACCATAGTTATTTGAAATATTCTTTGCTTATGAAAACCTTATGCTTTGACAACACAAAATGTGTCTGTGGATGGGTGTAATTAATACCCTAAAGACATACCCTATCCAAGAAATTATGATGTTTTTCAAGTGATTATAATAATATACATGGTCTTTAACAAACCTACAATCCATTTACAAACAATATTTCAATTAATGTGTGCTCCCCAAAATGAGAGAAAGTAAACTGTTTTCAACATATCATTTGTGAATCTGCGCTGAATCACAAATGTATCTATTTTTAATGGATAACAGGTCTTGAGTCATCTTGATTTTGACTAATCCAGGAAACGCTCAATTTACAAATTGACAGTTGCAACATCATGCGGAAAATGGAATCCAAGCACATGAACATTATAAAGACATCAATCAAATATAATTCAGTTGAAAAATACATTTTTAAACAATGATTATGGAAAAGATGAGCTAACCCTTTCCTTAAAAGAGTTTGATTGAAAAAAACTTAGGACAAAATTTTAACTATCATGAATTAAAGGAGAATCTATGTTTTTACAGTGCCAATCATATTTTTGTGAGAATTTTCTTTCTTGGCACAACTGTGCTTGACCTAGGGTCCTAAGGAGCTCAGCACTCAGTTGTCACACAGGGTCACCTGAGATGCTGGCTCTGAGCGCAATCACACAATGTTTCACAATGCTCAAGAAACTAAGACCGGTGTGGTTGTAACTAAAGCGGAGATTTGTTAAGTTTTACAGAAAAGTAGAAAGCGAAGAAAAATGGGAAACTGTGGAGAGGTTCAGAAACCGCTGAGAGCAATGATGTTCCCAAGAGAAGAAAAAGCTGCCTAGATCCTTTCTCTACGTTTGGGATAAGGTCAAGGCAAAAACTGAATAGAAGTTGACATTCTCTCTGTTGAGACTGATGAATTCTGAGGTATCACAGACAGAGCCAGTGGAGATCCGCATGTCCCTTGTATGACCAGTTGTCCCAACCATGAGTAGGACTGTGCCTTGTTTATGTCCTCCTTTTGCAGTGAGAGGTGATTGAAATGCCACTCTGTCCACACTCAGGATGTGATAGTTACTCACCTTGACTCTCTGCTAGCTATTAGTCACCATTAGTCAATATGGCCAGCAAGCTACTAGCAATTCCTCTAGTGCCAGTAAAAACTCTAAGCTGTCTTTTTGTTTGTTTGTTTGTTTGTTTGTTTTTTGTTTTTTTGGCTTTTTGTTTTTTTCAAAACAGGGTTTCTCTGTCCTGGAACTTACTTTGCAGACCAGGCAGGCCTCGAACTCAGAAATCTGCCTGCCTCTACCTCCGAAGTGCTGGGATTAAAGGCGTGTGCCATCACCGACCAGCACTAAGCTGTCTTTGTTTTACATTTGCATTACCACTATGACAGAGAGTGAACTCTATCATCTCTGCCAATATGTAGCTGCAATGTTTCTTGGTCTTCATACTTAGTTCCTTATCAATGAAGTGATTGGGAGTGATCTCTTGGAAGGAAGCCTTCTCTTAGCATCATCCTTAACCAGATTTTGTCTCTCACAGTAGCTTAGAAGCAAGGATATGAACAAGGACAATATGCCTTATGTATGCTCCTGAAGGACTTCGGGAGGGAATGCTAGCATGCTGTCACAGGCCCAGAGCCCTGTCTGTCCCCTTATAAGTCTATCTTGGTTATCTCATACCTGCACCAAGTCCTCTTATTCATCTTCCTCAGTGTTCTCAATCTTTCCATTAACCCTTTATCTTTCTTTTAAGATTCAGTTTAAGTTCTTACTGTAACATACATGAGCAATTTCTATATTCGCCATGGTCCTTTTCAGTTACTAGCTATGTGTTTCCTCAGTGTATGACTAGGTACTTTACATAGGAACCTTACATTGTTAGTCGTACTGATTAACACAGTATTTAAATTTAATAAAATACCTTAATTTTCCACGAATTGGTACTATAACATGAGAAATTAGAAACGTCACATAAATATGGAAAAAAACTGCTTTGGATGAAATGATGCTAATAGAATAGATTTAAAGATAAAGAGAAAAATTTTTATAATGTTATTCTATGACAGGAACTAATTCATCAATAATGATATGCCTCAAAACAGTAAATTCCCTATCAGATTCACTGCCATAACTTGCTGATTTGTAAGAGTGTTTGTGCTACTACAACATGTTAGTAAGACTTGTAGTCAATGCTTCACAAGTAACCAGATATGTAGACAATGATAACATAACTGAAGCCACAACTGTTATAGGAAAATAAACCCTAGTAATATACATTTTCTGGTTGTTAGTAGTAAGACCACAGGTTCATATGCTGAGTGCTCAAGTTGACTAGCGACCTTTTTATATTAGAGAAATAATGATTGAAGAGTTTTAGATTCATTCTTTGGCATTATAAAGCTTACTGAGTTGACATTGACCACCTGTTTTAAACGATACTAATAAGTACTAAAGCAATAGGTTTTCTTTAAACATAAAATCAACATTTCTCTTTACCAGATAAAGGAATCTCAAGCCTTCCATCCATAGTTTCTTTAATTTTCATGTCTTCAATCTTTTCTTTCATTTCTGTGATGATTTCTATTGTCATTTCCCAAAATAGTTAATAGTGCTGGAAAGAGGAAATTCTCATCATTTGTGAGTTTACAAATATTCTCTTTCTAACCTCTAATGCAACTGTAAAGTCCCTTTCTCTATAGTTGACTTAGCAGCTGATTCTGCAGCTTACTCCAGTTCTCACCCCCACACCCTGAGAAGTTCTTCTTCTGCTCAGATCTGCACAGATTTCCCTTGGTCCATTGTACATATCTGAGAACCTCATGCTACGATTTCCTTCTGTTATTGACCTGGGATTTTGTTTGGTCCTGAAAGGGTTCCCTATATGGACTCTGTTTTCTCTTAGTCTCTTTGTATTTAATTATTTTTTCACTTATGGTGGTAGTACACATGCTTTAGGAGTAGCCTTCCTGTGAGGGAATACTTGGATGAGAATGTTTCTTTTGTTTTTGTTTTTTGTTTTTTTTTTTTTCCTGATTTGTAATGTTTGCCTAAAGCTGGGCTGCATGGTGAAATGGGGAGGCTGAGTCCTGGCTTAGAAAATACCATCCCTTGCTTGGCAGTTATCATATTCTTTGATGCTTTTTAGAGAGCCTAGCATATTGTAATATGTGTGACGTATTTTTGGGATATAAGCTACTGGTCTAAATATCTTAAGAATTTCTATTTTACAATTCTGAGAAAACTTTCAAGTACGGTTTTGAATAGTTTTTTTTTTCAATCTTCTGCAGTAGCTTTCCTTATTTTGATGGTATAACTAAAGTCATGCATTCCTATGCATGTGTTTTTTTTTTTTAGTTTTTTATTTCTACATACAGCTTTGTTGCAATTTTTGTACTTTCATATCTTACATTTTGAAATGCAAACTATCTATCCATTTTTAACATTACTCTACTACATAGTTATCACCATCATGCATGCTCTATAGGTTTATATTCTGGTATGGTATTCATGTTTTCTGTCTTTTCGAAGTTATTCTCTGTTCAATCAATTTTTCTTGTTGTTATTAAGTTTTGCTAATTTATTAATTTAATAAAAATTTCTTATTTTTATTTAAGAGATCTGTAGGCGTTTCTTTATTATTGTTCCAAATCCTCTAGTGATAATAGGCGTCACGTCTTCAAAAGGAAGTCTTTGAAGTAACATTCATTGGAAGCACCAAGCATTCCCATAAGATGTGCCTGCTCTGACGGCTTATTGAGATGTGAATTATCCATGAGTAGCAGGATGTTAATATGGCACTTAGTTCTCAGTGGCTGGTAGGTCCTGCAACTGGAAGGACCAAATGTCTGCCTGAGCTCTCATATAATTTGAATTGGGCTAAAATTTGGGGACTATAGCTACAAAGAAAGCAGGAATTTCTCCTTTACATATAAAAATACCTTTAATTTCCATATTATATTATGCTTCATTTCTGTTATGAACTATATCTACTATGTATGATCCGATGCTGTATTAAATTTGTTGACTTTTTTTCCATAGGTCTCTCTGCTCTGAATCTAATCTTCGGGGCAGACTAAGAAAGCTTGTTGGCTTAACTTTATAGCCTGTGGGGAATGGATAAGTGGCAGATTCTTGAAGCATTCTCATTTGTCCTTTTCTATCCTCCACAAATAGCGTCAGCCTGTAAACCTCTAAGATCCTTTAAGCATCATGTCATTGTGACCTGTAAACTAATACAGTTTAGCCTCCCAGCTTTTTGCTTAATCTCCAGATACATCATTCTGGGTCCATTTTCCAATATACGCAGAGGTCTCCTGTTTTCTAATTGTATGAACACCTGATCAATTTTCACTCTCTGGTGTACCTGCTCATTTTAAAGTATTTTATGCCATTTGAATGATATCTGTTGGAGAGGGAGATATGTAAGCATTCCATCAGCATTTAATAAAGGTCTTACCATACTATATTTAAAACTAATAATTCTGAAATGTAGAAAGACTGTGCTGCTTACCTGGCTAAATAACTACAGTAGCGAACACTAAACACCCATGGCATTCAGAAATTTCATGAATTCTGTTTAGTGAATCTATTGATAATGAATTAACTATGTAAAGTACTTTCCCCAAGGCATAGCAGTTTCCAAGTAGAAATAGCCCTTGATAAATTATTCTATGACTCAACCAGGGAAAATAAATGATTCAAAATAATCAATTACTAAACCACTGGATTTAGTCAATACCTCCATAGCAGCTAAGGAAAAGCCAAAGGAAAGCATTTCAAGATCTGTAGGATAATTGTCCTCAATTCTCAGTGATATTCTCATCTAGTTTGCTATGTACTTTGAGATATCCTTTAAATTTTACCATGGCTTTTCTAATAGCTAAATTCTATCCAATTAAACATTATTTTTCTAAAATATGAGGCAAATTGTTATGTAAACCTCCCTTTGACATGATCCCAAATATTCCTTGACTATTTTCTTTGAGTGCTGAGAATCAGTAAACCCTGGGGTTTTATTTTACAAACAAATTTGGAAGCCTGGGCTGATATAAAGATGGATTTCTCATTTGATAATTTATTCCACAGCCATTTTTGCATCCCACTTTGTGCCAGCCTCTCCACTGGTGTAAACTCATTATGAAAACGAAAATGCAGGGGTCTCGGCATCACTGAGGAGAGGAAGCGAAATTAAACAGGCTCCCTATACCTGTGAAAAGTCTGCAGCAAAGAGGAGTGTGTCCCAAAGTAACAGGGAAAGAAAGGACTTTCAGAAGAGAGATCTTTATGAATTATGCAAGTTGAGGGGATTCTGAAGTACAAGTGAGAGATGGAGCCCAGACAAAGAAAAGCAAATCAGAAAAAGAAAATTTTAAGAAAACATTTGACCTGTTTATGTTCATCCCTTCACTCTAGAGGTGGAGGCTGAAGAGTTAGAAATTCATGGTTAGTGTGTGCTCCAGGGATAGCAAGGTCAACTAGCTCTATGTGTGACCTTGCTTAAAAACATAAACAACAGAGAAAACAGTGACCATGACTCCTCTGTGCAATTCACCCTTAATGAAACAGTAAGTCCATACTTTGGATTTCATCTTGAAGTACTCCTTGGTCATAATTCTAGTCTCTATATATGACAGATTACCAATGCTTATTTCCATATCTGCTCCACAGGCCTTTGGAAATCTTAGTGATTAGTTTTGCTTTATGTATTTACATGTAGCTATTAAATTCCCTTCTTCCCTTTTCCTGTCTGAACTTCTCATTGTGAATTGACCTAAATTCTTGTAGTCTTGTAGTCTTGGAAGCACTATGACTCCATTGAAATTTTGAATTGGTCCACTTAGCATTTCATGAGTCTTAGAGTATGGAAGAGGAGAGAACACTATAGAGCTAATGAAGAGAACAAGGAGGAGACTCTCAAAATCTTCCAGGTAGAGGTGACTGAGCTTTGTCTAGGGTAGCAGATGAGAAGACATTCAGAGATACCTAGCACAGATGTCAGTGAAAACAACCACAGGACTCCCTGAAAGAGTGCATTGCAGTAGGAGAGGTAGAAAATAAGCAAGACTGGCCTCACTGTGTAAAGCTTAATCAAGGTAGGAAATTGGGGTGCCACAGACTTACAGGAGGGCATCCATGGGGAAGCACACATTATTTTCAACATGAGACAATCAGATAAAGTATTAATAATGAGAGTTCTGCTGAAGGCTATGCCCAACTAATGTCAAATTAAAATCAGAGCCACCAGTTGATTTGTATTACGCCATCACATCCCACACTGTCAGTTTGTTCTCTTCCCTTTGGCTGTTGCTTCTTAGGGGTGAGGGGTATACAAGCCACTTGTAGGTCCTGTTAAAATGTAAGATATAAAAATCTGAGATGTTTCATGATCTCACTTCTAATAAGCTCTCCTGCAATGCCAGTGAGTTTACTAATCAGATGTACAGTAATAAAACTATTCTCTCCCAAACAATTGTCTCAGACTTTCATTTATATTGTTGTCCACTGATGCTATATTGTTATTCTCAGATGAACTTATTGACTGATTTTAGGAGGAAAATCACAGCACATTAGAAGATCTCAATGGCTTTTTATGATGAAATCTACCATCACCTTGTTCTAAAATTACCTCTTACTGCAAAAAGAGTGCTCAAAGCCATGTCCTTGAAGAAGTTTTTGAAGGATTCTTCCCACCAAATAAAGTGAACTGGAACATATACAAAATAAAAGTTGTTTAATTCATGAAAATTGATGAAATGCTATTATTCTTAATAGTAGAGATGGAACTGGAAAGAAGTTAAATGGAATGATCCAAACACAGTATAGAACATGACTTCAATTTACATGTGCATCCAAATGGAAGTTGGTCTGCTAAGAATTGAGAGTAAAACCATGATTACTAGAAACTAGAGGGAGAAGGAGATGGGGAAAATGTTAATTCAGTTAAATAGCAACTGTACTGTCTACAGTAAGGAAAGTACATAGCAACAGTTATGGAATGCTTGCTATGAAAGTTAGAAGATTTTGAATATCTTTACCATAAACACTACATGTCCGTACACACACACACACCCCTAAACTCTCACACATCTTAATCACTGTTCTCTTGATATGGAGCCACATCATGACCAGACCAACTCTTATGAAAGAAAGTATTTAAATGTAGGTTTCTTTACAGTTTCAGAAGTTTAGGCCATTGTCATTATGGTTAGGAGCACGGTGGTATATAGGCAGGCATGGAGTAGTAGCTGAATACTATATTCTGATCCATGTCAGGAGACAGGGGAGACAATGACAGAGACAGACATAAACAGAGACAGAGAAGGACAGAGACAAACACAGAAGCAAGCAACATAGACAGAGGCTGGCACTAGTATGAGCTTTTAAAACTTCAAGTCCACCCCCAGTAACACTTCATCTTAAAGACCACATTTTATAATCTTTGTAAAAATTTCAACAGTTTTGTTCTCTGGTGACCAAGCATTCAAACTTCCTCTATATGTATGTATGTATGTATGTATGTATGTATGTATGTATGTATGTATCTATGTATCTATGTATCTATGTATCTATGTATGCATGTCCCATTGATGTCTGGAAACATCATTCAGGACACATAATTCTGTATATCACTTAGACTTGATGTATCAAGTTAAAATTAATTTTTCAAATGTCAGAAACAAACCCCAGCAAATTCTCAGGTGATCTAATACGTATTCATTTCCTCCGGTTGCTCTAGGCAGCAATGCTATAATTGTTGTCTCCTCTGTAGACATCACTTATGTGCACTTTCGATTGAATCACACCTCAGCACTGACATGCAGAGACTTAACCTGGCTTGAGAAAACTCTTGTTGATAACCCCTTTAGAGACTTATCCTTTGCAGATTTTCAAAGTTAACCTCATAAGAAGAGCACATATTTCTTTTCGGCAATTTCATTTTTCCATTTGTGATGACTCCTATAGAAAGGCTATTCTTAAGTCACTGATGATTTTTGTATTGCTGCCTCTGGTGGCAACTCTGCAGTCTTCATTTCCCCTAAGCTGCCAGGATCATTTATGGAGTTCTTTTTGAAACATGCTCTTCCCTTGGCCTCTGTGACACTGAATTTACTTTCATTTTCCTCTAACTTAACTGGTTTGCCTTCCTTGCCTTTTGGCTCACTTTTAAGACTCTTTGACCTTTAAATTTCAAAGTATTTTCGAAACAATTTTTAGAGTCTCTTGTGTCTTCCATCCAGGTCAGTTCATAGAGGTTCACGGCTGTAACTACTCTACCTTGCCCAGATCTTCCCACTGACCTACAGACTTGTATCCAAATAACTAATTTATTATCCAAACTAGAACATGTTCGAAAATGAAAAGAAAGAATTCATAAACTTACACTAAAAATTGGGCAAACAGTTATGACTACACCTACATATGATTGAATATTTGACTCTAGGCACATAGCATTTGGGACAAAGAAGATGATATCCTCAAAGACCAATTGCTACCATTCTTTTTCAATAATGAATTCCTGGATTTTCACTCAAAAGTGTCTCTAGAAAAAGGACTCATTTCCAAACTGCTTTTACAGTTGTAAATGTCAAAAGAACAGCATTTCCCCTGTGTATAATGAATTGGTGTGTACAACTTTTAATATGTGGTTTCTTAAATATAGTATACATGCATTTCTTTTATTACTTTCTATTTTCTTCACAGATTATTAATTTTTAAGTCATGTAAAATCCTTCAGTGGAACTTATATTTATTCAAAAAGCAGTGCACAGGTTAGAAGGCTGGGAGAATCTCCAAAGAAGTTTCAAGTGCTTGTGTTTGTATGAAAGATATCATGGAATTTTACTGTCTTCTGTTAATAGAATAAACAACAATTCTGAGCCCATACTTCTCCATTCAAGATCATTGTAATTCATTTATATTTTAAATAATATTTACTGAATTATTGACATTGATAAGGGTGTAATGGTGAATGGAATAGAGGAGTCGCAAATATAATATGCTGGCAGATGTAAGCTCATTTATAATTTCTAATAAACCATTCTATGATACTATACTATACTTATAACCTATCTATGATAACAAATGATATAATTTATTAAATTATAAATAAACCAAGGAAGGAAGTAGACAAGGCCACAGAATTTTGAAATTTTTACCTTTTTCAGTCTTAAATTTACTGAGGCAATTTTTAATGATTTTCTTATCATGTTTATTATCTGTGTGTGTTTTATGGGGGATGTGGGCACATGGATTCACAGGAGTGGGAGTTACAGGTGAACGTGAGCCTCCAAAATGGGTGCTGAGAACTCAAGTCAGGTCCTCTACACGAGCAGTATAGGCTTGAGTTGTGTAATCCATCCTCCAGCCTCCATGCATTAGATTTTAAAGGGATGTCATTACATGGAAATGTGAAGAGTGCTGTGCCCCAGAGTATAAAGAGCACAGGGCAGGGGGAGAACACCTGAGCAATTGTTACTGACATCAAGAGGTACAGGACAGTTAAATGCTATCTTACATAAATCCAACACAATGTTAATTTACTCTGTCAAATCTCTATTTGTCATTTATTAGTGATGAAAACACTCAAACGCCTGCATTCCCTCTATTCAAAATGTGATACAATGTTGAGTCTCTGAAAAGAGCACAAGAGAACACTGGGATTGCTGCTCCCAACTATAACCTTTAACCCATTGACTAACCTCCCACTCTCCTCTCACCCATCTACTCTTCCCCTTGGTAAGCATCCCCGAAACAATTAAGTGTCAATGAGTAGAGTGTTAGTTCATGAACTATCATAGAACTGTGGGAAAAAAGAGAACACAAGACGAAAATCTTAATTTGTGCTAGCTAGTTTTGTGGCAACATGACACAAGCTAGAGTCATTTTGAAAGCAGAAAATCAATGGAGAAAATGTCCCCATCAAATAAGCCTGTGGACAAGCTTGTGGTGTATTGTCTTGATTGATGACTGATGACTGATGTGGGAGGACTCACCCCTACTGTAAGGACTTCCTATTTTTGGAGCAGCTATTTATGTATTCTCTTAGTACTCATCCCTGTGACTAAATCGTTCCAGTTCCCTGAGACAGTCATTCCAATGTTTTTCTAAGCATGCTGATTGATTACAGCCTATATAAATGTCTCTTCATCAAATAATTCCAAATCAAAAAAGGTTCAGGACCTCAGCATTCCTGACCTTCATCTTGACTTCAGAGAACGCAAAGTAACGAGCTCATCGTGACTAGGACATTTTGTTTAAGATAATCCAAGCAATGGTTAGTAAAAAGGTTTCAGAAAATGTGATGAAATATCAGATCACTTCCCTTGGTAAAATTTTATTAAGAATTTCTAAAAATGTTTTACTGAATTTAAAAAGGTGCTGTCTTCTTTTATCCATGTGGTATTTTTTCATTTCATATTTTCCTAAAATTAAGATAATATTAAGGCTATACAATGAATGATGATTTGATTCTTTCACCACTGTGCACATCCTATATTTATATTGTTTCACAGGGAAACTTTACAGCACTGGCTAGAGCTATAAACTCAAAACTTCAGACTCTTGTTTAAATATAACATCATAAAGCCAATCACGTGATAGGAAATTTTAGCTTGCTTCCATCTAGTGTCTGTATACAGTGAGATGTGGCACAGATCCCATCTTTTGTCAGACAGACTATTCTTTGTCCCAATTGGTGAGTGATGATGACTAACAGGGCCTGCTGGATGCTGAGGAGAGTCAAAGAAACCAGTCTCTAACCCTCAGATCTGGGCATGTACCACAGTTCCAGAGAGCTTGCCTAGCATTCGATATTCCTGGTTTTGGATCTCCATCACTGTATAATCCACGTGTGGTGATGGTGGCAGGGCATGTATTCCCAGAACTAAGGAGATGGATGTAAGAAGTTCAGAAGTTCAAGGCCATTTCTTGATACTTGGTGATCATATTACCATCTTTAAATACACTGTATTCTTCAAAAGAAAAATAAAATTCCTTATGCTTTCTCCTACCCTTTATGTATATTTTGCCTCAGATATTGCTCTCATAAGTTAATACATCACACATGTTTCTACTGTTATTAAACTTAATATTTTATGAGAACTCATATGTGATTTTCAGAAAATATAATATATTTATGGCAAATATATGTCAGTATTTAATCTTTTTTTTGGGGGGGGGTGTTTCGAGACAGGGTTTCTCTGTGTAGCCCTGGCTATTCTGGAACTCACTCTGTAGACCAGGCTGGCCTCGAACTCAGAAATCCACCTGCCTCTGCTTCCCAAGTGCTGGGATTAAAGGTGTGCACCACCACTGCCCAGCGTCAATATTTAATTTTAAAATTATTTTATTTTATGTGAATGGAAATTTTACCAGTTGAGACTTCTGATTGTCACATGCATATACTGCCTGCAGATTCCAGAGAAGGTATCCGAACCCCAGGAACTGGAATTAGAGACAATGGTGAATCACAAGACAATGGTGCTTAGAATAAAAACTGGGTTTTCTGCATGAACAGCAAGTGCCTTTAACAGTTCTCTAAAGCCTGATATATCAATTTTTAATAATGGTACTGGGGTTTGTATACAAATTTGAATTTGTTTATTGCCATCGGTGGATTCCATTTCCTTCTAATTGTTTATATTTTACAGAATACTTATATGTTATTTTATGTAACTTCCAAAATATGTATCTTAATACCACTTGGACCACTATTTCTTTATAAATATATATTCTACAGACCACACATAATTTTATATAATTATAAATATATATTATACTATATATAATATATAACATTATAATATTAATAATATATATTATATATCAAATATATGATATATGATATATAATATATAATATAATAATGTATTATATTATAATATATAAATAATATTACAATATATAAATAATATTATAATATAATTTATATTATATTTATATAATTAGTGGTTATAAATATTACTTGGGTTCTGACTGGATGGCTCAGAGGGAGCAGGCCATGAATCTAAGAGATGTACTTAACCCAATACAAGTAATCCACAAAGTGAAAGAGGAAAACAGACTTCAAAATATTTTCCTCTGGTCTTCTCATTTATGTTGGGGCCACAAATGCATACAAACACAATACTAACACATTAATTGCTTTTAATTTTCTTCAATTATATGGTAGTCTTCTTGTCATGTCATTAAATGCCTAAGCAAGTCATTATTACTCAGGTTATACTGAATAAATAAATGCATAAAAGATTTTCATATTTTAATATTGCTTATTTTAGTCAAAAGCTTTACTGAATGCTAAGTTTTAAATAACACATTGAGAATATTGCTGTTTACTAGGTTTAACAAACGCTTACAGGATAAATGCTAGATTAATGAAATATGACACTTGCCAATTTGTGAGTGATACCACAATTTTTAATATAAATGACTATCATTTGTTATCCCATAGTTCTTTTATCTCTTTCAATATTTAATTTATATTTTTTTACCTTGAAAAGAGACTCAAATTATTTTTTTACCACTTGAAAATTAAAACTAAGTTGCAAATTATAAAGAAATCAGGGGACAGCATGAGGCCAATAAACAGGGAGAAAAAGTAAAGCATATTTTATTTCCTGGAAAGAAATTGTTAGTCAGAGTGCATAAGCAAGGCACAAATTTAAGCATTTAGAGGAAATAAAAGAGAGCTTAAAGGGCTTTCCCCAGGACACCTTGGAAAAACTCATGTTTCCAAAAATAGGAAACATTTGTCAGTGACTTGAGTACAAGACCCACTTCAGGCCAGCGTGTCAGCACAAATTCAGCGTAGCAGCCTTCCCACCCTCAAGGCAATGGGGTCTCCCTGTCAATGTGCTTTGCTTTATTAGAAAGTACAATTTGACACTGCATACTCCAATTTTGTTAAAAATGAGACTGTAAGAATCAGAGGGAGGGGTGGGAGAGGCTGGTCATTGCAAAAGTTATAATCAAACAGCAAGTGTTGTGTAACCGTGTGATAGACACTGACAACTGTGGCATTTGTATGCCGATGATTATACAGAAAATATGAGAGTGCTGAGGCACACCAAATTTTAAGGTCTTGATCTTAGAAACAGTTGTTTCAATGGATCTGTGTCAACATTCCGAAATACACAAACAAAAGGTTTGTTTAATTATATTTAAACAGGAAAACAAAATATTAATGTCATATATATTTTACCTATAAATAAATGTTGTAAACATATATTTACAATATATTATAAATATATTTGATATATTTAAATGAATATTATTAATTTACAGTTTAATCATGTTTAACATAATTTATCTCAGTTTAAATAAAATTGTATATTACAATGATGAAGAATTGCAATAGTGAGCAGCATTAGACCAGAGATACAGAGTGCTACAAACTCAGCTTTGTGTGTGGTTCTGGTGGAAAAGTCCAGAAAATCAGTAAGAACACTAACTATGAATTCTATACTCAAAACTTTTCAAATTGAGTGAGGGCTTTGAAATGAGTATTCTTGGTAATCCAAAAGACAGTATTTATGCAAAAGCCTTGCAAAGAATTTATCTGTGATTTTCCACATCCATCACTGTGATGATCAATAATATTTACAGACTGGAATAATTAAGTTTTTGGGGGAAGTCTCAAAACATCTTTGATTTGGGGCTATTGTATAGATACTGGTGAATGAATTTTTTAAATTGGAGATTGAGAATAGAGATCAAAGAATGATCAAAGGGAAGAAAGAACTTAAAAAAGTATGAAGTTGAGGCAGAGAAGTAGCACATTTACAAAAGATAGGAGGCTTGGGCGTCAGTGTGGCTATCACTCCTGTGAAGCACCTGGGAGCTTTGTTCTGAGACAGTGGAGGAAACGCCATGATATCCTCTCCAGATTGGCCTCTTTCCACCTATCATGGGGTCACTGTTATGAGGCTGTAAGCTCATTTGAAATCTTGGCTTTGAGACAATAGCTCCAGTTTGCCCTGGATCTGCACAGCTGCAAAGAGAACTTCTGACTTCAGATGCCTTGAGACTCACAAGCCGTTTAAACCTGAATCAAGGAAACCTGACCAGACTTTTATCTTGTCCCCTGAGACTGATCAGTATATTTTCAGACAACCTCCAAGAAAAAAGTGCTTGAAGCAGTAAGGGCGAGGCCATGGCGTGATGAGGCTCTAGGATGTTGGAGATACAATAGATATGAGATGTCTGTCAAACACGGCAACAAGATGAGGCGTGCCTTCATGAACTAAGAGTTAAATAAGCAAAGGGAACTCTTCTCGACCTTCAGAGATAATGGGCTGTAGACTAGACAATAAAATAAATAGAAAAACCCATAGGCACTATGGTCAAAATATACTCTCAATCAACACATAGAATGCAATATTGTAACGCACATGTCCTGATATAATAAGCTCTGGAGTGCCCCGAGTTTCTAAACCAAACTGAATTTGCCAGTTAAAATACTGAAAGTCTGTCTCTCTCTTCTTCTCCCTCTTCCCCTCTCCCATTTGCTCATCTTATTCTCTCATTTCTTTTTACCTCATTTAAATTTTCTTCTCACCTGTCTCTCTATTTAATAGATTCATTATTCTCTATTTTGAATGTGAATACTTAATTTTTATTCAAGTCATCTTGTTTGATAATGCTGTCTCCTTTAGGATATAAGAAACATACTTCCCAGTTCTCTAGATCTAGAAGGGATATACTAATGTATGGAAAAGATTTACATGTTTGTCTGAGATGAAAACTAAAATATATCGGTGGATGAAAAATAGCATTGTTTTATTTAAAATTAACATTTTTACATTTCATTAGACACAGGAACAGGCATGAAAACACACCTGGACTGGACGGTTCAGCTATTCATTATATGACTCTTCTTAAGGATTGACTGCAGACTCTAGCACCTCATTGATGAAGCAAAATTGATAACAGTATTATTACTCTTTAGGAATTTTTAAGACAGTTAATCACTATGTCCAAAAAATGACTAGTTTTTTTATATCATATAGTATGACTTTAGCACCATCAATCATAAGACTAATGTCACTATTGATACCAAAGTCAAGTAATCCATGCTGGTGCCCCAGGTAGGCTTTAGTACACACCAAGAGAGCCTGTTGCAATACTCAGAAATGTAGTGCGGACAGTGTTCCCCCTCAGTACACTGTTTTTATACTCTTAATTTTTGCTCCATAATTATTTGCTCCACAATTATTTTGACTACTTTAATTTAGCCGTTATGGTGAATACTGACACAGATCATTAACATGAATTGTTAATGTGCTGTTTAATGGTATAATAATTTTCCATTATGTTGGTCCTTAATGACGTTCATTTTTCTAAATGATCTGTGCCAAACAATGCTGCCATAATCACATAATGCTTCAGATGGATGGAGGTTTTTAAGTATCTTGATAAAATCTATTACTAGAATTGGGACTGGTCAACCAAAAGTTAGGCATACTTTTTAAATATATTTTCAACTAATATTTGCTTTTTTAATATTTAAACAGAAATATGTGTGTATGTTTGGTATAAATGTTCTCTTGAATCCGTGTCCTCCAATGTGGTTTTAAATAACCTTTGGAATGGTATTGAAAAGTTCTGATCCAAAATCCTGCATATATAAGCTTTGATTGCTTTAATATTCTAAACTGTCTGATATTTCCTTCTGATTCTGATGTGGTTTTGGTGACAATCAGCAATGGTGCTCTTACAAAGTGATATTGATAGTTTTAGTCTTATGTGTACAGATGCCTTATGCAAACATACCTACATTTGCTCTCAGTTTTAGCTGTTATGTTTAATGCGGACACATCTGAGAAGGTCTGTATTTTCATATTTGTCTTTGAATTAAAGCAAAACAATAGAGCACCTAACCGAAACAACCTCGAGTTTCCTACTAACTCATTACTTCTGTGATTTAAGTTAGAAATGTAAAATGTATCTTTTTGATTTGTACTTATCTGCTATCATTGTACAGGAACCCGCCCCCTCTAAATGGATATCTTAAATATAGATGATGCTGAGAGTAGGAAGCTGGGCATGAACACCATATTAGAACTACTTAATACCACTCAAGACTGTGGAGCTTGTTTGCCCTGTGTCATTGATGAGTGTAGGTCTTGGTGACTCCATTGGAGACACACCATTAGCCAACCCACTCACATCCAACAGAGTCATTAGTTTTTCCCATATAGGTTCTGTACAATTAAGACCTTGTAGTCTCTGTGTAGTAAGAGCAACCAGGGAGGGAAATTCTTTTTTTAAAAAAATTAATTTATTTTTTTTTTCAAATCGTAATTTATACTCATTCACACAGGTGTTATAAACAAAAAAAAGGCAGGACGTGGGGAAGGGGATGACACTGGAGCGTGGGTGTTCAGGGGGAATACAGGTATCTTTCAGAACACGGTATCGGCTGGGTGAGGGTTCAGGGGACAGGTCACTATAACTCTGCCTATGATTCACTTGTCTTATAGTGTCATACAGGTAAGTAATCTGGATCAGTAGGCAGCACAAGAGTCAAGAATAGATGTGAACGCCACGTACTGGGAGAGAGTGACACCTTATTGGAGCAACTACACATGTTGTGGAGGGATTGCTGCCTTCACATGTGTGCTGTACATTACAGCATATTCTTTACAAATATTTTTGATTCTATATTTTATTTCTCTAATTGAAACTTAGCCATTATCAAGTTAATCTTGATTTTTCATTAAACCTAATATTCACTTTGCTCTGCTATTTTGCTTAGTTGTCTTTTGTCGATATCATCTTATATTTGAAAAGCGAATTATACTTTTCTATATCATTTCTATTCTTCTTTATAATTTGCGTATATAACTTCTATTTTGCAATGTTCTTTCTGTTTCATTCCTCTTATTAACTCGGAAAAAATAATTTTGGTTAATTATTGCATATGCTTTTATATATAAGTCATAATAATTTCTAATGGATTCAATTTCAACTTTACTTCAGTTGCCAGCACCAAGCCCTAATATTGAAAAAGTGTTTTTACTCAAATAACTTTAAAGTATTTTTATTCATGCACTTTTATGTATGACATTGATCTTATTAGAATTGCCTACATTTTATAGAATTCCCTTCAGTTGTTCAACACTTTAAGAGACAGATATTCATTATCTTATTGGAAACAGATACTTTTCCTTCTTCATTGAGATATTTTATCCATTGATGAAGTCACTGGGTTTCTTAATATTTCCTAAAAGCCTTGTACATTCCAGATAGTTTTCTGTAATTTAAAATATTAATGTGTTAGAGAAATGGCTCAGCAGTTGAGAAAACTTGATGCTTCTCCAGAGGACCCAAGTTCCAGTCTCTGAAACAGCAGCTCTAGTCTTAGGATATTAGATATCTTCTGGTTTCCATCCCCATACACAAATGGCATGTATAATAATCATGCACAGACACAAATATACAAACACACACATTGCATAAAACAGAGATTAAACAAAGATCATTTTGCTTTTAAAGTCTTTGATCTAATTATAGCTCCAATTTTATAAGCAATAATAACTGTTAATCACTTTTCAAATTTGCATTATATTTCATTCTTTGTTCCTATCAATAGAATAAAGACCAGAAAGAAGTCAGTTAAGCTATAGCTCGTCATTATTTCTGATGCAAGTTTCCTGAGGTTGTACATTATGGTAATAACTTAATAGCAGAATTATTATATCAAACTTCCAAATTCACATTTATAAAACTTGAAACATTGCCATTTTAGACGTTTGTAATGTTTTCTAAAGTAATTTGTGTGTTTAAAAAAACACAAACATGCAAAATTAAATAGCAGAGAAAGAAAACCAGGCATCATACTGCATGTCCATCACAGTGGGATCCTGTGTTAATTGAGAATAACAAGATATGAACTTTACTTTACCCAATACTGGGGTATTGGGAGGCAGTGTCAGCGTTGTCTTAATGTCTGTGATAGAACCTTTGAATGAAAAAAACTGAGTTCTGAGGAAAACAAAGAACTTTGAACTTGATTTGTTAACCATGGAGAATTTGATTTTAAGTATTGCTTAACACAAAATAATTCGATATAGTACACAATTATAGCATGATGTCTTTCTCTGATTCCTCCACTAAGTTTTTGCACATTCTTCATGGACTGTGAATAAGTTATCATCTGGCAGTGCTCTCTCTTCTGTGCTATGCATAGGTGCTGATGTTGGCTTCTGTCTCATCAGACTTTAATACATACTGTGTGACTTTTCTCAATGCAGTTTTCTCCTCCTCCCCACCCAGCCTCTAGGAATCACATAACAGAAAGAATTAGCTGACTGGGGATAAAACAGAAATCAAGCCTATATTCCTTCAACTACCAGATTTATTGAAATCTTGTCCCAGAATTGTCTACCCTTTTTGGTGTATGTCTCCAGCTTTGAAAACCTCATGCAGTGGCAGCCAAAGAAAAATATTTTGAAGAAACATAGTTTGAGAAGTTCATTTTGTCTCTTTAAATGAAAATTTTATAATCACATTACAGAACGTGGAAGCCTTGTGGTTTTTGGAATGTTGCCTAACTTGGCAAGAAAACGGTTTGTAACTAAAAAGTCTAATTATCTTGTTACCATGCTAAAATATAGTTTGTAATTTTTCACCACTTTCACAAATAAAAATAGCATATTTCTTAGAAAGGTTATAGTTGATAATATATATATATATATATATATATATATATATATATATATATATATATTCTAACTGGATATATAAGTAATGTGGACTTCAAATTAAGTTGATGAAGCTGTCTAAAAAACCTTTATATTTACAAAACTGATTTTTAAAAAGTAAGGAAAATCAAAAGTTGTATACAGAACTATATTGAAAACAATATAATTTACCGTTTATTATTAATTAATTATTTTATTTATTTACATCCCAAATGTTGTCCCCTGTACCTCCTTGCAGAGCTCTTCTGCCAACAACTCCCAGCTCCTTCAATCCTTACCCTAACTCTTCCATAGGGGTCCCTGACCACAGTCCAGTGTTGGCTATAAGTATGTGTAACTGTCTGAGACAGCTGCTGGTAGAGTCACTCCGAGGACAGCCATGCTGGCTCCGGTTTGCAAGCACAGCATAGCATTAGTAATATGTCGGGATTTGCTGCCTGCCTATGGGATTGATCCCAAGTGAGCCATTTGTTCAGTCTCTGCTCCAATTTTGTCCCTGCGTTTCTTTTGACAGGAACAATTTTGGGTTGAAAATTTTGAAGATGGGTTAGTGTCTCCATACCTCCACTAGGGGCCCTATCTAACCACTGGAAGTTGTCTCTTCAGGTTCTATATTCCCAATGTTGGGCATTTCAGGTAAGGTCAACAACAGTAAGTCCTAGGAACCTCCCCCAATCGAAGTCTCTGGGACTTTTTAGAGATTGCTCCCAACTCCCAACACTCCACCCCCTGCAGCTGTACATTCATTCCTGTGGACCTCTGGGCTTCTCTCCTGCCCCTCCTTCCCGCGCCCAGTACCTGATCCTTCGCTGCTTTCCCCTTCCTCTTCCTTATCCCACACAGGTCCCTCTCTTCTTCTGCCTCTCATAATTATTTTCCCCCTTCTAGGTAAGATTGAAGCATCCTCACCTAGGCCTTCCTTCTTAACTTCTTAGTGTATGTAGGGTGTATTAAGGATATTCTCTGCTTTTTGGCTAATATCTGCTTATCAGTGAGTACATACCATGCCTGTCCTTTTGGAACTGGGTTACTTCACTTAGGATGATATTTTCTGGTTCTAACCACTTGCCATGAATGTTGCAATTGATGATGTCCTTGTTTTTAATAGCGGTATAGTAATGCACAATGGAATCTTATTCAGCCATTACTTTACCAACCTTTACTTCATGGGAATAGAGAAAACTTGATAAAATCAGAAACATAACAGACAAACCAAAAGTAACATAAACTTACACTTTCACAGAGACTTAAAAAACCCATATTGTAATAAGAGGTTTTAAAGTAATACATTTCTCTATTATTTTTTCTCCTTGGGCTTTGTTCTAATCTTTAATAAATTATTCATATAGGTTAAATCAGGCAAATTTAACTTATAATTTTAAAATAATTATTTTCTCAAGGTAGGAAATGTTAAGGTGCTTACTATATAAACGTGAAAGCAAGAGTTCAGTTCTCAAGCCCTTACGTATATGTAAGACAATGCACTTTATAATTCTAACCAAAGTCATGGACAAGGATTAAGAAACAGATCCCTAATATTTATCTTGCTGCTTAACCCATCTAGCCAATCAGTAAACTCTGAGTTCAGTGACTGATGCTGTCTATAAAAGTAAAGAAGGTTAATTGAAGAAGAACCTACAGGAAGTCAGTTCCCTGAATCCAATACATCTGATCACAGGTATGCACACTTGCCTCTGTATGCACTCAGTGCTCTGAGACTTCATATACACTTGACCCACTGTGGCTGACATAGCACAGAGACTGCTTTCTAGTAATGAGAGTTGGAAACTAAAATGATATTTAGTCAGGATTAACTAACTGAACTTATTTTTCTATTTTCTTAAAGGTTTAAATGACCATATATTTATTAAAATATGAGTTCACTATGGATCAATGTTAGAAAGATTTAGTCTGTAATCGAGAAAAGGAATGTATTCTAATATTAATAACATTCTGCAGATTCTACGTTACCTCTATTTTTACATAAAAATTACTTTTCAATTGTTGATGGATGAAAAATTCCTTGAGGAAAGTAATTTTATATACCAATCATGATTTTCTAAATAGTAAGCTATGCAAATAATAGCCACTACTATCTGTTTTTAAAGCTCATAGCAGATTAATCAAATTATGTCAACCAATATGAAATCAGAAGCCTGAGCAATCATATCAGAGACTAGGAAAATGTGTAAAATGATCATAGTTACAGTTTTTCTCTAATGTTTACTAGTAACTGTTCTGTGCATATTTCATGCTAGGATTCTTATTCCTAGTTGAATACTGTTTAATACTGTGTCACATGCATGTCCAAATTAGTGTTGTATTTTTCTTCCATCACAAATTAAATAGTGTATTATATGTAGTCTCTTTTTTCTTACATAAAAATTATTACTCAGTGTATATGAGGGAGTTATAATTCTCTTGTAGAGTTCCAAGGACAATGTGTGGGAGTCAGTTCTGTCTTCTACTCTGTGGATACTGGCAATAAATGTGGGCCTTCAGTCATGCTACTATGTATGTTTAATACCTGAACCATCCTCCCTGGTTTAATGCAGTTTACTTTCTAACTTTGTGTTGAAATCCCTGATTTTGTGCTGAAATCCCTGTTGCTCACATGTTAAAGTTCCATAGAAAACAGTGTGAGTTTCGCCACAAGTTGCCTTTATGTTCCATGTAATGTTGATACTAGCATCCAAAGCAGTGGTACCTCTGCAGCTAGACCACTTGCAGGCTGAGGTAGAAGAGTCATCCAAAGACAGAGATTTGGTTACAGCCTGAACTCCATAGTGAGAGACCATCTCTGAAAAGTGTAGGAGAAAAGTTGGAGAATAGTAGGAAAAATAATACAAAATCATTCACAAGTTAAAGAGGAAGGAGCCGTGATTACTTGATAGCTGGGAAATGTTCGCCTACGTTTTCTCCTCTAGCCAAGATCTAACTGAGCCCCTTAGCTGACTGCCTCACAACACAGTTGCTCGCAGTCATGGAAGGAAACATTTTCCTACTTTCTACAACTTACAGAAACATGTTCAAAGCCAGCTTTGACCTTAAGATCTGCATAACAAGGAGAAGCACAGGTCCACACTTCCCCATGTCCTCCTTCTTCCCACTCTTCCCTCTCCATTTATTTTTAGTAGAAAATAAAGTAAAATTCTAGACTTTTAGATTCTGTAATATTGTTTAGGTGTTACTATAATTTCATATATATGTATATACCTATATCTATCTATCTCTATCTCTATCTCTATCTCTATCTCTGTCTCTGTCTCTGTCTCTGTCTCTATCTCTATCTATCTCTATCTATCTCTATCTCTATCTATCTATATCTCTATCTATATCATCTCTATCTATATCATCTATATCTCTATATCTATATCTATATCATCTATATCATCTATATCTATATCTATATCATCTATATCTATATCTATATCTATATCTATATCTATATCTATATCTATATCTATATCTATATCTATATCTATATCTATATCATCTATATCTATATCTATCTATATCTATATCTATATCTATATCTATATCTATATCTATATCTATATCTATATCTATATCTATATCTATCTATCCATCCTAAACTGTAAAATCTTCCAAGTAATATATTGGGGTTTGAGAGAAGGCTCAGCATTTAAGCTTGGTACTCAGTATCCATTTATCTGTCACTCCAACTTCCAGGATTGGCCATCCTGTTCTGGCCTCTGAAATCACCATGTGGACCCCATTTTTTCTCTCTAGATTTCATATATAAGGGCATCTGACCATAAAAACTGTTGGTTGACAGATTTTACTATATTAGCATCTTATCCTTACAGGCAGACGTACAGCCTTTTGGCATAAGTGTATGTTCGTCATGACTAAAAAAGGAGCCCTTTTAAAGTGCTAAAAGGGTATTTCATAAGGTGAAATACTGAAGGTTAAATGTTCTTAAATTAATATTTATCCTACTTATTCCTTACTGTCAATACATGAAAAAAGAGAATATCAGATTCACTGAACTTTTTTGAATAGTAAGTCATTGAATCTTGTAATCCACAATTGTCAATAAGAGAATCCACCTGTCATTGCCCCATCCCTTTGCTTAGGTACACATGATTCTCCACCCTGCTATCCTACACCCTCAGGACTTGATTTCCTTTCTTGGACTTCCTCCGTGCCTTGAACACAATGCCAGGCAGTGCTTTCAGATTCACATCGATGACTTCTCTCCCTCTATTCTGATCACTTCTTTCTTTTGATTCTATTTCCGTTCCTAGACCTCGTTTTGTTGCTTTGATTGTAAGAATTTTGCTATCCTCAATTTAGGTGAGATGAACCACCGAATAAGGAGGTATAGATGTAAAAGTTAGTTGTTTAGGGCATAATATTAGGATTAAAATCACTAAAATTTAACACTTAGCAGAAAGATGTATTTTCTGCTTTCAATGTTCACATTAATTGAAATGTTGACCCAGCTGGAATTGCTATTATGCTTAAATGTGTTAACATGGGTGAATAAAATCATGTTGTTTTCAACAAGGTTTGTCAGGTTTGGTTGGGTTATTTTTCTATTTTCTAACTTCTTTCATAGCACAAAGTCCTTCTCTCAATTTTGAGAAACAATTTATGGCTAGATATAATCATGTTGGTTTATGATCTCTTTAAATACTACTATTATAGTCAAATGTAAAACATTCTAAAAAAGTCTGTAGTATATAAACATGTTTAAACTTTACATTCTGTTGCTTTTCAGATCCTGTACATCACTTCATTTACTTTATTTTACAATAAAATATGAATGTAAAATATAAAAATATATTTTATTGTAAATCAAAATTTTAATTTATTTATGCTTGTTAACTCTTTGAAGTTTAGGGTCCTACATTAACACAAATAAATTTAAATAAACAGTATTAGCACAATCCCCTCTATAGCTTATCTTTATCATTAAAATGATGAACTTGAAATAACTATCATTTGGCAATAATAACATTACAAGAAACCATATAAAATTATAATTAATTCTGAAAGTGTATGTGATTTTAACAAGGAAATATTAGTGCAGTCAGTATAAAAACCATATATTTTTCATTAATGAAAATGAAAATATGGCAGGGTATTTGCCTAGAAGTTATATCGGCATTACTTGTGATAACAGTTTTTTAGAGACTAAGATATGTTATTGTTTGAAGTAAAAACCTGAGCTCATTATTCTGGTATCCATGAACATTTCAGTAGTGTATGACAGAATTAAGAGTTCTCATGGAGACATAATCTGGAGAAACATTTCAATGTAAAAATAACTGTTACAAAATATTAAATAAATCTTGTTACCCCACCCACTTTTAACAGCTAGTATTACAAATTCTGCATAATGTTATCAACATATTGGTTGTCTTCTCCCACTGTAATATAAGGCTTATCATGATAAACTCTACTTTCTATGTTTCATTCATAACTGTAACCTTAATGCCACCCACTCCTGCCAGACACATGTGAACAATACTTTGTATAATACCTAAGTCTTCAGCTTTTCCCTTTTGAATCATTCATGGGTTTAAGTATTGCACCCAGGGAGCTTTAATGCTAAGCCAGTATTTCTGAAATTATTGTTGGAAATCAGTACATTACTAAAAGGTTTGTTTGAAAAGGTGTACTTCAGGGTCCCATTCACTTCTCCTAAACTAAATTCTTTGGTGCCCATTAGTTTGTAAGATGTAACATTCAAGTGATTCACAGGCTTGTAAACAAGTGAGAATTGTTGCCCTGTGTCATTCTGATAGGGCTTAAGTGTGTCTCACTAGATTATCTCTACCATATCTTTCTTAGTGATCTGAGAGCCTTCATTTTCAACACAGCCATTTACAGAAGGGAGAGTCTGGTGTTGAGCCCTTAGCTCACACTCTGCAAACATTGAATGATTAACTAATAAGAAATTAGACTCCCAGTAAAATTTCATTAAAACTTCATCATTATAGAATATTTACAGTCAATTATTAAAATGTTATATTTTATAATGCAAATATCAATTTCATTATATATATTCAACTTATTAATTTCTTCACATATGTGTTTAAGTTAAAAGTACATAGTTTTAGTTTTAGTGTTGGTCTTTAAATGTTTGTAAGAGTTATTAACTCTGATAGAAACTTGGATAAGACATCATCTCCTAAGGTGCATATGTAATTATGTTCCATTCTGTATGTGTGATTTTGTTTTTAATTGCATGGATATTTATGCAATCTTTGGACAGAGTGATGATAAAATCCCTTTGAAGAACAGATAGCATAAAAGTCTGACTATATCCCTTGCAATTCATCTCCTGAAGTTCAAATTTCATTTCAGGTATTATCATGGCAAGGAATGTTCTACTCCACAATGCTTGTGTAGAAAACAGAGGACAACTTGAAGAATTCTATTCTTTTGTTCCAGCATGTGTGTCCTAAGCATTGAACTTCAGTTATCATGATTAGCTGCAAGTGTCATTATTCACTGAGCTATCTAAACAGCCCAAAGTTCGATTTTATTTGCTCACACAAAGTGCAGTTATCATGATCTACATTATTATTAAGATTTGGGGTTAGATAAGTCTTTGTTGAAGTCTATGTAGGAAAATTGTTTTGAAAGATATTTAGAATTGTCTACCTCTATTCACTTGGTTAACAGCATTGTACACAGTGAGGATGGCCAAGAACCAAAACAGGTAACAGATTATAAGGTTACATGTATATCCTTAGATTTCAAAGGTCTGTATGCAAAAAAAGAAATGTAGCACAATATCACTACTGAAGAGACACTAATCCCCAAACCTAATGTTAGCAAAATGACTGTCTCCTTACATTAAATATAAACATAATTCAAAATGTGCAATTAAGTTTTGCATTGGTAAAAGTTAATAACAACAAAAGCAAGAGTCTTTGCCAATCAGAGACTAGAGTATCCATGGAAAGATCCTGAAAAATAAAAGTAACAACAGCTTTGAAACCATTGAATAATATTTTGAGTTTTGAATACATTTTAGTAATCTCTTTACAGAATTTGACTAACTTTGTATTAAATTACAGTATAAACATGGTAAACAACACATATGCTATTGGTTTCTATTAAATTTGAGGCTGAAAGGTATTTTATTTCTTAACAATTATAGTATGCCCGTGTATCTGTGTAAATGTATACCATTTGGGTGAACATGGAAGCCAGAAGACAATCTGAGACCCTTCTCTGATTATGAGCAGTCATGGATTACCTTCCTATGTGAGTGCCAAAAACTTGCTTTTATCAAATATTACACTTCATCAATGCAACATTTATTTTTACATTAATGTATTTATTCATTTTACATGTCAATCATAGCCTCTCAATCTCTTCCTAGTCCCACCTACAAAGACCCTTCCCATCTTTGTCCTCTGAGAAGAGAGCCCCCCCCCACACTGTCAGCTGACCCAGACAGATCAAGTCATTACAGGACTTGGTATATCCTCTTCCACTGTGGCCAGAGAAGATAGCCCAGTCAGGGAACAGGATACATAGGAAAGCAACAGTATCAAGGGCGGCCCGTGCTCCAGTTGTGGGGAGACTCACAACTGAAGACCAAGCTGTACATCTGCTACATACATTTGGGGTCCTAGATCCACTCCATGCTTGCTCTTTGGTTGATGATTCAGTCTTTGGAAGCCCCCAAGAGTCCATGTTAGTTGATTCTGTTAGTCTTCTTGTGAAATCCCCTTTCCCTTCAGGTCCCTCAATCCTTCCCCCAGTTCTTCCAGAAGACTCCCAGAGCTCCATCAAATGAGGACATCATGAAATTTGTAGACAAATGGATGGAACTAGAAAATATTATTGTGAGTGAGGTAATCTAGAACCAAAAAGACAGGCATGCTATGTGCTATTTTATAAGTGGGTATTAGCCATAAAGTACAGGATAACACAGGTTACAATAACAGAACGAAAGACGACAAATAACAAGGAGGTCTCTAGGGAGAATGCTTGAATCTCACTCAAAAGGGGAAATCAAATAATCAATGCCCATACTTAAAATTTGAATTCTATTTATATTCTATTTTGGTGTAAAAAGCCAGTCAGCTTGCTAACATCAGGTTTGGCAATTAGTGTTTCTTCAGTTCCTCAGTAGTGTTTCTGTGCTAAATTGATTTCAGTAACTCAGGTCTTCTGCAAAACAACACAGACATCTTTCCAGTACCCTGATAGATATTTTAAAAATTCCTTCATTAGGAACCCCCCAAAATCAAAAAACCCCAACGACACACTCCAAAAGTATACTCAAATATTTATATATAATTTCCTGCATTCTTGATCCTCTTTTGTAAGAGAGGGTGTGCTTCACAACTTTTCTTTGGATAATTTCCTGGGACTATCAACATTTCCTATCCCTGTGTGAGGAGCTAGGAGATGCTGCAACTATAACAACAGAAGCATACAATTGCTTTTTCAGGTATGAAGTATATATAGTCATCCTGACCCCTGTTTGGTGGGATCTTTTAAGTGTTCTGAGCTTCATTTTTTCATTAATGAAATTGATATGTGGGGGAAGACAATAACAGTGTTAATGGGAAGAGAAAATGGCCACAATAAATTCCTAAACAGGGTAGTTACCTAACTCTGCCCCTTCTTTACCATCAAGTAAGAGAATATAGGTGGTGAGAACAGATGTGTCAAAAATCTTGATGTGATCAGTACATTAAAAAAAGACATAGTAAGTATGCAGTAACTGTGATAATTAATTGGCAAAGGAAGACAAACTTCATCAGAAGTACTGAAAGACACAACAGTGTAATTATTACAGCAAATCACTGAGCATCAATTACATGCCAAAAATGTTCTAATTCTTTAAAAAGATTACATTAGTCAAAATTCAAAATATTTCTCAGTAGAGAAAATTTCCTCTTTTATATGTGAACTAACAGAGGTCAAAATCTAACATATCATGTTTAACATTTAAGACAGTAATATTTAATCTAAGAGAAAAACAATTCAGCTACTTAATATAACTACATTCAAGTTTTTAGAGTTGTGATGAAAGAAAGTTGCAGACATGGGCAGTATGACCCCAATCTCTATGAATTAGAAACCCAGCTAAGGATATCTACTAGGGCACAGTTACACGTTATGCATTTAGACAGACTGTGATAATGTATCATACCCCCAAAATGGTGTTTCATGTGGTTGAGCAGCATGCTAATTTGGCTGTCTGCCTTCTAGAATGTGGAATCAAAACTCTGGAGGCCTGAATAGTTTCTCAATGCTGGACAACAGTATGGTCTTACATCATTGTGATGGCTTCATTGAGAAGGAGTATTGACATTATCTTGACATGAATATAGTAGATGGAGCTGCAAACAGTGATGGCTCTTCTGTTCCCATAATCAATTACTCAGCTTCACTGCCTGAGTGGCAGACTACCACACTCTACAGAGAACACTTTGGAATAGCCCTGAAGAGCTGAGCTCACTTAGTCATTACTTCATATTATAAATTCATTGGATGTTGATTAATGTCCAATGTCGGTGCAATACCAGGAAATATATAAGGATATTAAACCCTGAAAATGCTTAGGTATGATAAATTCTTAATCTACTGATGTATTTTAAATAGGTGTGTGAACATCACTTGTTATAGCCTTGACAGTAGTGTCCATTTTAATAAAACTACATGCAACTTTATTTAAAAATTAAAGGAAATGAAAAAGTTCACTGTTTCTTTGTCATAGTACTTTTTACTTTCAATTCTGATATGTTTTCATTAAATTTAGTCTAAGTATGTATGTTTATTGTTCTGATATAGTTGTTATATTTTGTCTATGTGTGATAGAGTTTAGTGTTCCAACAGAACTTATATATTTAACTCTCAGACAGATATCCATGGAAAGCAAGATGTTATGATAGCAGAAATGTAATCAGAATATGTAATCAGAGATGTGTATCTTACCTTGGGTGGATATATATCTCTGATACCAAACTGTTAGTGATATCACTTATTGCAAACTACTTGTCCTTCCTGGGGTCTAAATTTTTTTTATTTTCTACATTAATACTGATTCCACTTTTTTTTTTTTTGAAGTTTGGTTGGAAGAAATTATATGTCCTACCTGGAATCCAAATTTCTTATTTTCTACAAAAATAAAGACCCTATTACACCTTTAGTATACTTATATTTGCAGTTTAGTTATAAGAATTAGTAAGTAAAATATTGGAATGGTTCATATGATATATTTTAGAGTACTTTATAATTCTCTGGAATTAATTTTTTAAGTTTTGATTCATAATAAAAATGAATAAAGGCTACTCTAGATTTAGATTTTACTGAAATGAGATACTGTGATAAATTTATTAATGATTCAGCATACAAAGGAGGCATATAAACTTTTTCTTTTTTACATTAATTAATCATTTTATTTGTTTACATGCCAAATGTACCCCATCCCACCCTTCCCCAGGCAGAGTTCTTCTGCTCATTCCCCTCTCCTTCACCTCTGAGAGTGTCTCTGTCTAGACCCCAAGGACATCAAATCTCAACAGACACATCCTCTCCCTCTGAGGCCAGACAAGGCAGCCCTGTGCTAAATATGCTTCCAGGGCCTCAGATCAACCCCTGTATGCTCTTTGGTTGGGGGATTAGTCTCTGTAATGTCCCAGAAGTCCAGATTATTTGACATTGTTGGTTTTACTATTGTGTTATTACACCCTTCAGCTCCTTCAATCCTTACCGTAACACTTCCATAGGGGTCCCTGACCACAGTCAAATGGTTGTCTATAAATATTCGTATCTATCTTGAGTCAGCTTCTGGTAGAGTCTCTCAGAGGACAGGAGCCATGCTAGGCTCCTGTTTGCAAGCACAACATAGCATCAGTAATAGTGTCAGGGATTGGTCCCCACCCATGGGGTGGATACCACATTGGATCCTGTCTGGTTACTGGGGTTGGTCTCTTCAGGTTCCATATCCCCACTGTTGGGCATTTTGGCTAAGGTCACCCACTGTGGGTTGGAAATCTCCCCAACCCCAGATCCCTGGGACTTCTTAGAGATTTCCTCTGACCGCCATCCCTGGCAGCTTCCTATTTCCATTCATTCTCCTGGCTCCTTTCTCTCCCTATACCTGGTCCTGCCCCTTTTCCTTTCACCCTCTCTTCTCCTCTGCATCCCATGACTATTTTATTCCCTCTTCTAAATGGAATTTAGCCGTTCTTATGTTGGCTTTCCTCTTTGTTTACCTTCTTTGGATCTGTGAGGTGTATCATGGATATGCTTCACTTTTCGGCTAATATCCACTTTTGAGGGAATACATACCATGCATGTCTTTTTGGTTCTGGGTTACCTCACTCAGCTTGATGTTTTCTTTCATTCATTTGTCATCAAAATTCAGTTTGCCTTTTTTTTTAAATAGCTGAATAGTATTCCATTGTGTAAATGAACCACATTTTCTCTATCCATTCTTCATCTGAAGGGGATCTGGGCTGCTTCCAGGTTCTGGCTATTACAAATAAGGCTATAGTGTACATATGTTCCTCTTTCTCCACATCCTCGCCTACATGCTTTAATTTGAGGTTTTGATCTTAGCAGTTCCGATTGGTGAAAGTTGGAGTCTCAGAATTGTTTTGATATGCATTTCCCCAATGAGTAAGGATGTTGAACATGTCTTTAAATGTTTCTCAAATATTTGAGATCCCTCTGTTGAGAATCCTCTGTTTAGCTCTGTGTTTTTAATTGTTTTTTTGGGGGGAGGGTTGAAGTCTAACTTTTTGAGTTCTTTATATATTTTGTATATTAGCCCTCTGTCGGATGAAAGGTTAGTGAAGATCATTTCCCAATCTGTAAGATGCCATTTTTCTCCTATTGAGAATGTCCCTTGCCATAGAAAAGCTTTTTGGTAAGAGGAGGGGGAATAGGATAGGGGGTTCTAGGGAGGGGGAATGGAGAAAGATGACATATGAAATATAAGTAAATAAAATATCAAATAAAAATAATTTAAAAGGAAAAAAGGGGAAAAAAGAAAAGCTTTTTGGCTTCATGAAGATCCATTTATTAATTGTTAATCTTAGAACCCAAGCTATTGTTTTCCTGTTCAGGAAAATTTTCTCCTGTGCCAATATGTTCAAGGCTATTCTCTTCTATTAGACTAAGTGTATCTGGTTTTGTGTTGAGGTCCTTGATCTACTTGAACTAGAGCTTTGTGCAGGGTGATGAATATGGATCAATTTTGCACTCTTCTACTTTCAGATCACCAATTAGACCATTTGCTGAAGATGCTTTCTTTTTCCCATAATATAGTTTTGGATTCTTTGTCAAAAATCATATGTCCATAGGTCTGTGGGTTTATTTTTGGGCCTTTGACTCTATTGCATTGATCACTGTGTCTATTTCTGTAGCACTGCAGAGTGGTTTTTATCTGTTCTTGCTCTGTAGTACAGCTTGAGGTCAGAGATGGTGATTCCTCCAGAAGTTCTTTTATTGTTCAGTACTGTTTGAAGTATCCTGTTTGTTTGTTGGTTGGTTTGTTTTTCCATATGAAGTTAAGATTTGATCTTTCAAGATCTGTAAAATGTTGTACTGAAATTTTGATGAGAATTGCATGAAATCAGTAGATTGCCATGTTCATTATGTTAATCCTGCCTATCGATGAGCATGTGAAAACTTTTTCCATCTTCTGAGGTTTTCTTTGATTTCTTTCTTCAGGGACTTGAAGTTCTTGTCATAAAAGCCTTTCACTTGTGTGATTAGAGTTACACTAATATATTTTATATTATTTGTGGCTAATGTAAAGGTGGTTGTTTCCCTAGTTTCTTTCTCAACCTGTTTATCAAGGAGAATTGTGGTTACAACTCAAACTGCATGTGTTCTCTAATTTTTCATATTAGAAGTAATAATCATCTAGGAAATTCCAAGAAAATGGGATATTTGCACATTATCTTGTTATGTCAATTACCTTTTCATCTGTGTGAGCCTTTAAAAAATGCTTCAATGAGAGGAAGGGTTTGGCTAATTAAGAACATAGTTTAATGGGAGATATGCTTCAAAGTGTTCATATTTTGGAGGCTATATGGGTGGGAGAAAAGGAATAACAACTTATGCTATTGTTCTGATGTCAAGAATAGAAAGAATGATAAAATACAAATTAAGTGAGTCAGTTAAAGGTGTAGAACCATCCTCTTTGTTTTCAAATGCAGAGCCCTGATGTTCTGCTATGGTGCATTCTTCTATTGGAATTCCTCCAATTTACTGACTAAAACCCAAAGAATTTAATAACTTGTAGTAGTAAATCTTTTTTCTGAAGTTAGAATATTGCTTTGAACTTTTCATTTATAAATGAGATACAGGAAGTAATAATTTGACTATAATTGTATCATTTCATTCACTATCACCAATAGATAAATTTCTTATTCAACAAATTTTAATTTTATAAAAATTTTTCAGTCAAAATATAATTCAACATAAAGAAGTAATTTATTCAAACCACTTACTTTCAAAATTTTAAATTTAGATTCTTGGGCAGCAGCTGCCTTTTAATATGGGCATTTGATTGCTTAAGTCAGGTTGTGATGTACAAAACACACCCCAACTCTACTGAGCTTTCTCCCAGCCCTAAGATACCACTGATGCATGTTTTCCCCAAAATTGATTTCAACCTGAGATTATCTGGTGATATTCCACATAGCAGCTCATTATTTTTAATCATCAATTCAATGGATAAAGCGTTATACATATGCCCCCAGTATCTTTTCCTAAGGTCAAGAACATTTTCAATATGGGCAATTAAGTATTGTTTAATATTTTATTCTAAGGTGATAACTCCAATCCCAAAATGATCAAGGTAGCAGTATAGTAATGTACAGGCTTAAGTTCTCATGCTAATTATGTTACAGAGAAACCTGTTTGCAGCGTCTCACATGTAGACTAAAAGAAGCCTGACCCCCAATTGGCTTTCAATGGGAGCATTGGGGCAGGAGGAATCACCCCACCCAGCCAAAAAGTAAGAACAGATTAACAATTTACATTACAATTGTAAGCATTTTCTTTCTTTCAATACTTGGATGATTTACTCTAGTGTCTCATGAAATTAGACAACCTCTATGGCGTTTATCTATTTTTTTGTTTTGTTTTGTTTTTGTTTTGTTGCCTAGACTAGTCTTGAACTTACTGTTCTTGCAGGATATTTGACCACACTATGAACACTGAGATTGTGTTATTTACTGAAAAAAAATTTTTTCAAGTCATTGTATGTCTCAACCCTTAGCACATATCTTTAATTCCTCTGGCTGAAATGCAAGCCCATGAGTACCCACTGTTAATTCCAAACAGTGAAAGTAAAGTTAGCTTGTAAAAGAAAACACTCACTATCCTGGGTTTTTTGTTATTCCCAATGAATTTTCAAATTGCTCTTTCTATCTCTATGAATAATTGAGTTGGGATTTTAATGGGGATTGCATTGAATCTGTAGATTGCTTTTGGCAAGATGGCTATTTTTACTATATTAATTCTGCCAATCCATGAGCATGGGAGATCTTTCTGTCTTCTGAGATCCTCTTCGATTTCTTTCTTCAGAGACTTGAAGTTCTTGTCATACAGATCTTCCACTTGCTTGGTTAGATTCACATCATGGTATTTTATGTTCTTTGTGACTTGTTTGGTGGTTCCTCAGAAAATCGGACATAGCATTACCTGAGGACCCAGCTATACCACTCCTGGGCATATACCCAGAAGATGCTCCAACATATAACAAGGACATATGCTCCACTATGTTCATAGCAGCCTTATTTATAATAGCCAGAAGCTGGAAAGAACCCAGATGTCCTTCAACAAAAGGAATGGATACAGAAAATGTGGTACATTTACACAATGGAGTGCTACTCAGCTATTAAAAATAATGAATCCATGAAATTCTTAGGCAAATGGATGGAACTAGAAAATATCCTGAGTGAGGTAACCCAATCACAAAATAACACACATGGTATATACTCATTGATAATTGGATATTAGCCCAAAAGCTTGCAATACCCAAGATACAACTCACAGACCACATGAATCTCATAAAGAAGGAAGAACAAACTGTGGGTACTTTGGTCCTTCTTAGAAGGAGTAACAAAATATTGAGACAAAGTATGGGACAGAAACTGAAGGAGGGGTTGTCTGGAGACTGCTCCACTTGGATATCCATCCTAAGTGCAGTCACCAAAGGTAAACCCTGATGTGAATGCCAGGAAGTGCATGCTGTCAGGAGCCTGATGTAGCTGTCTCCTGAGTGGTCTGCCAGAGCCTGAAATATACAAGGGCAGATTGTGGGGGAAAATTACAGGGCCACAGCTGTGGAGGTCCAGAAAGGCTTTCACGCTGCGGCCGGTCCCACATGCAGAAGGAATGTCTATGGTTCCAGAGGCCTGAAGGCTTTGGTGGCTCAGGCCCTAACAACACGAAGAAGTCCTTGGTTCCAAAAGGGTTTATTGTCATGGCAGATGGTGGATGAATTTGGATGTATGCCCCGTAAAACTCAGGGCAGTCCTGAGTTATATAGAGAGGGAGAAAGGGGAAGGATTGTGGGAGGATCGGGGAAGGATCAGGGGAGGCATGCTTAATTTGCTCCGCCCTCTGGCCTTCATTAGTATGAAAATCCCTAGAGCCTGAGGCCTCTAGTCACACCCTCTCCCTGTGCACTTTGGCAGGGGTTGTAATGGTCAGCCTACGTGACTGAGTTTTATGGAGATTGGACTGTTTTTCAGGACCCTGGGTTCTTGGGGCCCACCGAACTCCTGCTGGTTCTCACACAGAGTCTCGGGGTTCTAGGCAACTGCCCAGCCATGACCCAGAATACCCTTATGCAGTCCCACAGCAGATCCTCACAGCTAACCATTGAACTGATCATGGGGTTCCCAATGGAGGAGTTAGAGAGAAGACTGGAGGAGCTGAAAGGATTTGCAGCCCCATGGGGAGAAAAATACCAACCAACTAGAGCTTCCAGGGTCTAAACCATCAGCCTGGGAGCACATGGGGAGGAACCCATGGCTCCAGCCCTATATGTAGGGAAAGATGGCCTTGTCAAGCATAGGTAGGAGAGGAGGTCCTTGGTCCCATGAAGGCTGGATGCCCCAGTATGGGGGAATTCCAGGGTGGGGAGGTGAGAGTGTTCGGGTGGATGGAGGCATGTCCTCATAGAAGCAGGAAGAGGGGGAATCGGCTTGTGGATTCCTGGGTTGGGGAGGGAATGGAGAAAGGGGATAACATCTGAAATGTAAGTAAAATATCCAATAAAAATATTATTTCAAAAAAGGAAGCACTCATGTTTGAAAGTGATGTTTAATTGAATGACAAAGTGCTGAAACAGAGAAAGGTTTGACAGGATACAGTATGCCCAACTCTCCAGAGAAGTAGAAGGAATGAGAACCTACTTAAGATAGCAGTGCAGAGGGAGAAAAAAGATGGAGCCAGTTTTATTGGGATTGTTTTACAGAGAGAGGTGGCAGAGAGAGGACAAGCTAGAAACTGGTGAAGACAGAACAAGTCTGAGAACAAGAAGCCAGAAAATGAGAACAGATTGCCAGAGTTGGCATGAGGCCAAGCAGAGCAATTCAAGAGAAGCTGTTTGGAAAGGAGCTTGAGACAGAACAGCTGAGTTAACTAGCCAGCCAGAGTTCAGAAATAACTAAGAAGGGATGAGCTTATTCAGCAGTATCAGAGACTGAAAACATTCTCGGTCTAGATTAGATTGTACAGAGGCTAGAAGCTTCCAGGAATAGATCTAGGTTAGAGCACAAGTCAGTAAGACTCTAAGACAATAATTGTAACGGGAAAATAAAAATAACTTTACATGGTGTAGCTCTGGCAGGGCTTGAATATAGAATCTTTCTGTCTCAGCCTCCTGAGTACTGAGGAACACAAGTTCAGCACCATCAGGCCCAGCACCCTCTAAACATCAGTTCTTTGTTTTATCATTAAACCAGGTATATTCATGCATAATAATATTTCCACCTTTTCATAGGTCATAGCTTCTATTTTATCTTGAAACATGTCATGTCATTGCATTCATAATAAAAGATATCATTACCAGATAATGTCAGGGTAAAATATATATAGTGACAAATGATACCTAGTGAAGCATAGAAATTTTCTCAATGGCATGTTAGTACTGAGTATCTTCTTTCATCAGTTCTTCTCTCATAATCTCGTGTTTTCATGTTGATTAAGGCACAGTTTAAACTTATGATCCTATTAAGATTCTATCAAAAAAAATTGGCAAAATTTACAAGTCTATCTTTTGTTTAAAACGGTATCTAATTCTTAGAATAATTTCGGATTTTGCAGCATTACATTATCATTTTACTTTCTCTCTCTCTCTCACACACACACACACATACACGGAGAGAGAGAGAGAGAGAGAGAGAGAGAGAGAGAGAGAGAGAGAGAGAGAGA